>NC_048586.1:38250229-38367729 GCF_013265735.2 Oncorhynchus mykiss | reverse complement strand
ATAGAGACACACACATCCATACAGACACACACACCCATAGAGACACACATACCCATAGAGACACACACATCCATAGAGACACACACACCCATAGAGACACACACACCCATAGAGACACACACATCCATACAGACACACACACCCATAGAGACACACACACCCATAGAGACACACACATCCATACAGACACACACACCCATAGAGACTCACACACCCATAGAGACACACACACCCATAGAGACACACACACCCATAGAGACACACACACCCATAGAGACACACACACCCATAGAGACACACACACCCATAGAGACACACACACCCATAGAGACACACACACCCATAGAGACACACACACCCATAGAGACACACACACCCATACAGACACACACACCCATAGAGACACACACACCCATACAGACACACACACCCATAGAGACACACACACCCATAGAGACACACACACCCATAGAGACACACACACCCATAGAGACACACACACCCATAGAGACACACACACCCATACAGACACACACAGCCATACAGACACACACACCCATAGAGACACACACACCCATAGAGACACACACACCCATAGAGACACACACACCCATAGAGACACACACACCCATAGAGACACACACACCCATAGAGACACACACACCCATAGAGACACACACACCCATAGAGACACACACACCCATAGAGACACACACACCCATAGAGACTCACACACCCATAGAGACACACACACCCATAGAGACACACACACCCATAGAGACTCACACACCCATAGAGACACACACACCCATAGAGACACACACACCCATAGAGACACACACACCCATAGAGACACACACACCCATAGAGACACACACACCCATAGAGACTCACACACCCATAGAGACACACACACCCATAGAGACACACACACCCATAGAGACACACACACCCATAGAGACACACACACCCATAGAGACACACACATCCATAGAGACACACACACCCATAGAGACACACACACCCATAGAGACACACACACCCATAGAGACACACACACCCATAGAGACACACACACCCATAGAGACACACACACCCATAGAGACACACACATCCATAGAGACACACACACCCATAGAGACACACACACCCATAGAGGCACACACACCCATAGAGACACACACACCCATAGAGACACACACACCCATAGAGACACACACAACCATACAGACACACACACCCATACAGACACACACACCCATACAGACACACACACCCATACCCATAGAGACACACACATCCATAGAGACACACACACCCATAGAGACACACACATCCATAGAGACACACACACCCATAGAGACACACACATCCATAGAGACACACACACCCATAGAGACACACACACCCATAGAGACACACACACCCATAGAGACACACACACCCATAGAGACACACACACCCATAGAGACACACGCACCCATACAGACACACACACCCATACAGACACACACACCCATACAGACACACACACCCATACAGACACACACACCCATAGAGACACACACCCATACAGACACACACACCCATACCCATAGAGACACACACATCCATAGAGACACACACACCCATACAGACACACACACCCATAGAGACACACACACCCATAGAGACACACACACCCATAGAGACACACACACCCATAGAGACACACACACCCATAGAGACACACACACCCATAGAGACACACACACCCATAGAGACACACACACCCATACAGACACACACACCCATAGAGACACACACACCCATAGAGACACACACACCCATAGAGACACACACCCATAGAGACACACACACCCATAGAGACACACACACCCATAGAGACACACACATCCATAGAGACACATACACCCATACAGACACACACACCCATACAGACACACACACCCATAGAGACACACACCCATACAGACACACACACCCATACCCATAGAGACACACACAGCCATACAGACACACACACCCATACAGACACACACACCCATACAGACACACACACCCATACAGACACACACACCCATACCGACACACACACCCATACAGACACACACACCCATAGAGACACACTCACCCATACAGACACACACACCCATACAGACACACACACCCATACAGACACACACACCCATACAGACACACACACCCATAGAGACACACACCCATACAGACACACACACACCCATACCCATAGAGACACACACAGCCATACAGACACACACACCCATACAGACACACACACCCATACAGACACACACACCCATACAGACACACAGACCCATACCGACACACACACCCATACAGACACACACACCCATAGAGACACACTCACCCATACAGACACACACACCCATACAGACACACACACCCATACAGACACACACACCCATAGAGACACACACAGCCATACAGACACACACAGCCATACAGACACACACACCCATACAGACACACACACCCATACAGACACACGCACCCATACAGACACACACACCCATACAGACACACACACCCATAGACACACACACCCATAGAGACACACACACCCATAGAGACACACTCACCCATAGAGACACACACACACACCCATACAGACACACACACCCATACAGACACACACACCCCACAGACACACAGCCCCAACCCCACAGGCACACAGCCCCAACCCCACAGGCACACAGCCCCAACCCCACAGGCACACAGCCCCAACCCCACAGGCACACAGCCCCAACCCCACAGGCACACAGCCCCAACCCCACAGACACACATCCCCAACCCCACAGACAAACAGCCCAAACCCCACAGACACACAGCCCCAACCCATACAGACACACAGCCCCAACCCATACAGACACACAGCCCCAACCCATACAGACACACAGCCCCAACCCCACAGGCACACAGCCCCAACCCCACAGACACACAGCCCCAACCCCACAGACACACAGCCCCAAACCCAGCCCCCTCCCCACAGGCACACAGCCCCAGCCCCCTCACTACAGACACACATCCCCAACCCCAATAATGACACTATGAGACATGGGTGGCTCTGCTCTGCTCTCGCTACAGGTCCACAGGCTAACAGGCATTGTCTGGCTCTGGGTTTCATATTTAATATACACCACATTCTTACACTCTATCCATAATTCAGAAAGATGAATGTTTCACCAGATCACTGAATACTTTTCAGTGAGGCTGCTATTGTTAGTGGGTTTGGTCTGCCTCGTCTCGAGACAGGAACTTAATAACAGTCAGGACATTGGAGAGGCAACACAATGTCCTCTGGGGTGTATCAGCCTCCTCCTTATTGACTTCACTGGGTCTCTACAGTAACAAACATCACATTAACATCACATTAAAGAGGGGAGGAGAGGAGAGGTTGTATCAAATTAACTGAGAGAGAGGTGAAGGGAGCAGAGGTCAGTGTGGCAGGAAGGAAGATACGATTCAACGTTATGCAAAAGAGAAAGCTATCATCTCTGAACCTTATTCACTGTTGCTACACAACTTCCCATTTACTATGATATCCTTCCTGGTGCACGACCACACACTGGGCTAGCTAGCAGACCAGAGGCTCTATTCTGTGTTGTTGTAAAGCCACCAGCCAAGCAATAAGAAGTAAAAAAAATCATCTTAAATACAGGAGGTTAGGAGTCAATTTGTCTCCATGCAGTTTAATGGCTGTTCCTAAAGCTGTAGACATTAGACAGTATATTATAGCAAAATAAAGCTTATGTGTGTTCTTGAACAGAGCTGCAGGTTGGATTTAAAGGTGAAACCGAGCTATAGACCCCCCCCCCAGTGAGCTCCACTGTGTACCCCCCCCCCCCCCCCTCCCCTTTGGTGAGCTCCACTGTGTACCCCCCCCCCCCCCCCCCCCCCCTGTTGGTGAGCTCCACTGTGTACCCCACCCCTGTTGGTGAGCTCCACTGTGCACCCCCCCCCTCTGGTGAGCTCCACTGTGCACCCCACCCCTGTTGGTGAGCTTCACTGTGTACCCCCCCCCCTGTTGGTGAGCTCCACTGTGCACCCCCCCCCTCTGGTGAGCTCCACTGTGCACCCCCCCCTCTGGTGAGCTCCACTGTGTACCCCCCCCCCCCCCCTGTTGGTGAGCTCCACTGTGTACCCCCCCTCTGGTGAGCTCCACTGTGTACCCCCTCCTGTTGGTGAGCTCCACTGTGTACCCCCCCCCCCTGTTGGTGAGCTCCACTGTGCACCCCCCCCCCCTCTGGTGAGCTCCACTGTGTACCCCCCCCCTCTGGTGAGCTCCACTGTGTACCCCCCCCCTCTGGTGAGCTCCACTGTGTACCCCCCCCCACTGTGTGGCCCACGTAAAGTTTCTTGTTAATCATGCCAAGGATAATGTTTTTAATTTATTATTCATTTAGAAATTTCAACCAAACTCGGAATTCCTCTTTAATTGGGTGTGTGTGGGCTGTTTTTTGTTTTTGTTTCATAGTTGGTGGTGTTTTTCTGTTGGTGGGAGAAGAGAGGGAGAGAGACCGCAGCATGAAAACATTGTCTTTGTGGGGACTTATGACAGCGTTAGCAGGGACAGAGAGACTAGGTCTGTAAAAACAATCAGGGGAAGAGGATGGAGATCGTCCCTCGCTTTCAAACACATCTTATGCTTAGTTTTTTTTCCTTTGTCACATTTCTTGGTCCTCCCTCTTGCTCCCAAAATTAGGTCATTCCTATTTCCCTCCCCGCTTATTTGTAGGCAGTAAAAGAAGGTCAGATATGCCTGTGGTCTAAATAAAATACATCCTCTTAGCCTCCCCCAGTCATCTGTGGTGGGTACCTTTTGTAATTCTCTCTCTCTCTCTCTCTCTCTCTCTCTCTCTCTCTCTCGCTCTCTCTCTCTCTCTCTCTGCTCTCTACTCTCGCTCTCTGCTCTCTCTCTCAATTCAATTCAATTCAATTGACATGGTATACATATCTAAAAATAAAAATATTTATATATAAAATATATATAAATAAATGGTGGGACCGACAGCTCTCTCTCTCTCTCTCTCTCTCTCACTCTGCTCTCTCTCTCTCACTCTGCTCTCTCTGCTCTCTAGTATTACCTTCAATTTTAAGAATATCCTTGCTGTTAGATTATCAACTGTAGCTAATATTTTACTTGCTTAGCCTAAGATGTTTAAATAGCTCTCTCTCTCTCTATCTCTCTCATTGGTCACACACATTGGCTGGCAGTGTCCAGGGACTAGTATGTAAATAAGGCTCTGCTCTTTGATACATGGCAGGTGTCATATATGGCTTAGCAGCCTTTTGAATGCACAATACCAGTATGAGAGCACAATACCAGTATGAGAGAACAATAACAGTATGAGAGAACAATACCAGTATGAGAGAACAATACCAGTATGAGAACACAATACCAGTATGAGATGAGAGAACAATACCAGTATGAGAGAACAATGCCAGTATGAGAGAACAATACCAGTATGAGATGAGAGAACAATACCAGTATGAAAGAACAATACCAGTATGAGAGCAGGATACCAGTATGAGAGCACGATACCAGTATGAGAGAACAATACCAACATGAGAGAACAATACCAGTATGAGAGAACAATACCAGTATGAGAGAACAATACCAGTATGAGAGCACAATACCAGTATGAGAGCACAATACCAGTATGAGAGAACAATACCAGTATGAGATGAGAGAACAATATCAGTATGAGAGCACAATACCAGTATGAGAGCACAATACCAGTATGAGAGAACAATACCAGTATGAGATGATAGAACAATATCAGTATGAGAGAACAATACCAGTATGAGAGAACAATACCAGTATGAGAGCACAATACCAGTATGAGAACACAATACCAGTATGAGAACACAATACCAGTATGAGAGCACAATACCAGTATGAGAGAACAATACCAGTATGAGAGAACAATACCAGTATGAGAGAACAATACCAGTAAGAGATGAGAGAACAATATCAGTATGAGAGCACAATACCAGTATGAGAGCACAATACCAGTATGAGAGCACAACACCAGAATGAGAGCACAACACCAGTATGAGAGCACAACACCAGTATGAGAGCACAATACCAGTATGAGAGAACAATACCAGTATGAGAGAACAATACCAGTATGAGAGCACAATACCAGTATGAGAGCACAATACCAGTATGAGAGAACAATACCAGTATGAGATGAGAGAACAATATCAGTATGAGAGCACAATACCAGTATGAGAGCACAATACCAGTATGAGAGAACAATACCAGTATGAGATGATAGAACAATATCAGTATGAGAGAACAATACCAGTATGAGAGAACAATACCAGTATGAGAGCACAATACCAGTATGAGAACACAATACCAGTATGAGAACACAATACCAGTATGAGAGCACAATACCAGTATGAGAGAACAATACCAGTATGAGAGAACAATACCAGTATGAGAGAACAATACCAGTAAGAGATGAGAGAACAATATCAGTATGAGAGCACAATACCAGTATGAGAGCACAATACCAGTATGAGAGCACAACACCAGAATGAGAGCACAACACCAGTATGAGAGCACAACACCAGTATGAGAGCACAATACCAGTATGAGAGAACAATACCAGTATGAGAGAACAATACCAGTATGAGAGAACAATACCAGTATGAGAGAACAATACCAGTATGAGAGCACAATACCAGTATGAGGACACAATACCAGTATGAGAACACAATACCAGTATGAGAACACAATACCAGTATGAGAGTACAATACCAGTATGAGAGTACAATACCAGTATGAGAACACAATACCAGTATGAGAGCACAATACCAGTATGAGAGAACAATACCAGTATGAGATGAGAGAACAATACCAGTATGAGAGAACAATACCAGTATGAGATGAGAGAACAATATCAGTATGAGAGCACAATACCAGTATGAGAGCACAATACCAGTATGAGAGAACAATACCAGTATGAGATGATAGAACAATATCAGTATGAGAGAACAATACCAGTATAAGAGAACAATACCAGTATGAGAGCACAATACCAGTATGAGAACACAATACCAGTATGAGAACACAATACCAGTATGAGAGCACAATACCAGTACGAGAGAACAATACCAGTATGAGAGAACAATACCAGTATGAGAACACAATACCAGTATGAGAGCACAACACCAGTATGAGAGCACAATATCAGTATGAGAGCACAATACCAGTATGAGAGCACAATACCAGTATGAGAGAACAATACCAGTATGAGAGAACAGTACCAGTATGAGAGCACAATACCAGTATGAGAACACAATACCAGTATGAGAGAACAATACCAGTATGAGAGAACAATACCAGTATGAGAGAACAATACCAGTATGAGAGAACAATACCAGTATGAGAGAACAATACCAGTATGAGAGCTTTGGCAGACCAATATTAGTGATCCCAGGACACTGCACTGATGCATCCAGCAATGCACGTATGAACCCGACTCATGAACACACACACACACACACACACACACACACACACACACACACACACACACACACACACACACACACACACACACACACACACACACACACACACACACACACACACACACACACACAACAAATGTCACTCCTGACTGACTATGTGAGTGGCGTGGCTAGAGGAGAGAGAGGGAGACAGAGAGGAAGACAAAGAGGGAGACAGAGAAGGAGACAGAGAGGGAGACAGAGAATGAGAGGAGACAAAGAGGGAGACAGAGAGGAAGACAAAGAGGGAGACAGAGAGTGAGACAGAGAGTGAGACAAAGAGGGAGAGAGAGGGAGACAGAGGAAGACAGAGGGAGACAGAGAAGGAGACAGAGAGGGAGACAGAGAAGGAGAGAGAGACACCACCCCACCACCCTACAATCCCACCAGATAGTGATCATTTTGCTGGTATTGAGAGGGAGACGGGGAGTGAGACGGAGAGTGAGACAAAGAGGGAGAGAGAGGGAGACAGAGAAGGAGACAGAGAGGGAGACAGAGAGGGAGAGGGAGACAGAGAGGAGACAAAGAGGGAGACAGAGAAGGAGACAGAGAGGGAGAGAGAGACGGAGAGAGAGACACCACCCCACCACCCTACAATCCCACCAGATAGCCAGATAGTGATAATTTTGCGCAAAAACAAAAGAGTTAGACAGGCCTTCTAGGCAGAACATAACGAAGAAACCACTGTTCATGATTCCACTTGTTCTCAAAGAGGCCGGCGCGATTAGAACTCAGATCATGAATACAAGCATTCTGAACACTGGGTGTAATATTTACATGTTGACTGTTGACCCTTTATTGTGTACTATTTGTGTGTATATATATATATTAGTATTTCATTTTTTGATGAGAAACATGACCAGAGTCCGGACCTCGGTGTTCTCATATTTAAGGCCACGATCACATGGTTTATCCACCTCTGTTACTGCCAACAAAGTTGACTACAAATACAAAGTTGCCAATGTATTTGCAGTTGATACAAACAAGCGACTTGTAAAAATGAAAACCGAGATGTCTGCATTAAAATGTAAATACAGTAGGCTATATGCCTATGTAAATCATATTGAGATACATTTCATGTTCAATCCATTGAGTTCTATTTTTCTACTGTCTGTAATTTGTCTTGATATACACTGAGTGTACAAAACATTAGGAACACCTGCTCTTTCCATGACTCAGACTGACCAGGTGAATCCAACTGAAAGCTATGATCCCTTATCCCTTATGATCAATCAGTGTAGATGAAGGGGAGGAGAAAGATTACATAAGGATTTTTAAGCCTTGAGACAATTGAGACATTGATTGTGTATGTGTGCCTTTCAGAGGGTGAATGAACCACACAAACAATTTAAGTGCCTTTGAGCAGGGAAGGGTAGTAGGTGCCAGGCGTACCGGTTTGTGTCATGAACTGCAATGCTGCTGGGTTTTTCACGCTCAACAGTTTCCTGTGTGTATCAAGAATGGTCCACCACCCAAAGGACATCTAGTCAACTTGACACAACTGTGGGAAGCATTGGGGTCAACATGGGCCAGCATCTGGAAGGCATCTGGAAGGCTTTTCAACTCAATATTAGGAAGGTGTTCCTAATGTTTGGTATACTCAGTGTATTTCATGATGTGTAAACTAACATGTCAGCACTGATGTGCCAAATGTTGATTTAATTCATTATTATAGGGTAAGCATTAGAATAAGCCGCCTCAATATTTGCAACCATAGGTGATACAATCTTTCTTGGAGCTGATCCATCGTCAGTATTGTGGAATAATTCTAATGATAAGAGAAAGCTTTCCTTCAATCCTATCAGTATTGACACATGCCTCAATGACACACTTAGCAAATGTTGGAAAGGCGTATTGTTAAAACACTCCTAAGCCGAAATTCAATCGCTATCGGAAAACCTGACCCTGGTCAATTTATCCCTCTCTCTCTCGCTCTCTCTCCCCCCCCCCCTCTTCCTCCCCCCTCTCTCTCTCTCTCTCTCTCTCTCCCCCTTCTCTCTCTCTCTCTCTCTCTCTCTCTCCCTCCCCCTTCTCTTCTCTCTCTCTCTCTCTCTCCTCTCTCTCTCCCCCCTCTTCCTCCTCTCTTACCCTGCTAGGCCCTTACCCTCTGGCATTAGCTCCCCCTGGTGGTTGGAGGGGGATGGAGCGCGGTGGTGGGGAGAGCCCCCGTATGCAGGACAGTCCTGAGCGGGAGCGACGGGGGGGCAGCCCGGACCTCAGCGGACCACCGCCAGGGAAGATGGGGCGTCTGGAGCGCAACGGGAGCCCCACTGGGCCATGTCTCCTACACCACAACGGCAACCCACACGGACCCCTGGGAGGTATGATACCCCAAAACACACCCACAGATAGATGCTGCTCTACACCAATCCAAGGCTTTGAAATCCGTAATGGGGTGTGTGCAAGTGAGGAGAATCAGGATGCAGTCACACTCACAGTAGAGGCCTTCACAGGTCCTAAAAATTGGACCGAACCCGATATGCATAAATTAATTAGTACAATATAGAGAACCGTTCCGAATGGACCCGAGGACAACTAGACCCGTTCCATATAGACCTGGTTAGATCCAGAACCATTCCAATCCAATCTTTCCTGACTGCATCAAACTGGGAAAAGTTAGATAAGCTAGCTAGATAGCTAGGAGGGAGGGAAGCAGTAGAAAAGTTAGATAAGCTAGCTAGATAGCTAGGAGGGAGGGAAGCAGTAGAAAAGTTAGATAAGCTAGCTAGATAGCTAGGAGGGAGGAAAGCAGTAGAAAAGTTAGATAAGCTAGCTAGATAGCTAGGAGGGAGGGAAGCAGTAGAAAAGTTAGATAAGCTAGCTAGATAGCTAGGCTAACTGAGGCTGCATGCACTTTCTCATCCTACAGTTAGAAACAACAACTAAATTCAGAATATTAAGTAACAGCCTACCTGTTGTCTCTTGGTCATTGAAGCCTGTCCTTCTCCTTTAACTTTGAATTCCGTCATTTTAATTCCATCTTCCATTGATTAGCTATCTCCTAACTTTTGCCACAAGGAGGCTCTAGGACTGTAGCCTATTGCCACTTTGATGACTTCTGATTGGCCAACAACAACAACATGCTACACGCGCCACTCTGATGAAAAGTAAAGAGCAGTAGCATAAATTCTATAATTTGTCTCTCTCTCTACTGCAGCAGTCGCGTTTGGATCTATATGGGTCCTTCTGGACAAGTCAGTTGAAATTACACATACCCGAGACCTGCGACAATCAGAGCTGACCCATTTAGAATTCTGGTTCTGGTTCTGGATCGGGTCTCGGGTATTCTCTAACTCAAAGCCCTGAAAGCTCTTTCTTTGTCTCTGTCTTACTCTCTCTCTCTCTGACCCTGACCCCCTGGTAACTGGGGCCAGAACTGGAGTTCTGGCCGTAATCGTACTGCACAATGCCATGCACTCTAGAGTTCACAATGCCATGCACTCTAGAGTTCACAATGCCATGCACTCTAGAGTTCACAATGCCATGCACTCTAGAGTTCACAATGCCATGCACTCTAGAGTTCACAATGCCATGCACTCTAGAGTTCATGAGGCTCATTGCAGTATTTTATAGGACTGTATAATAGGATGAATTCCATCCTATACTGTGATGTGTAGATCTAGGCCGCTCCGTAAGAGTGGGAACTATAGAACACTGAGGTTACTGAATAAAGTAGCGCTGTATGAAGCTGATTTATATTCCTCTCTAGGTTATCGATCGCTCCGCAAACATAAGGTTCTGAATGTATGAGTGGGAATATCCTGTACACACACACACACACACACACACACACACACACACACACACACACACACACACACACACACACACACACACACTAGAGTATATTAGAGAACAGACAGGAAACTTTTAGATGAGCATGAGGGGTTAAAGAGAGGATAATGGTATCGGCTGTATACTGACGTCTTCTGTTTGCCATTGTAATAACTATTGACCAAGCTATGTTAGAGCTGCAATCAGATTTTTGTTACATTACAGAAAGCCCTTGTTGATTTAAAACTTGTACTTAATGCGATAAAAACTAAATATATGTTGTTAATCAAATTGGCAGAAAAATGTCTGATGGCTTCATATTCACTCATTGGATGGTTCTCTCATTGGATGGTTCTCTCATTGGATGGTTCTCTCATTGAGCGGGCTCCCACCTGTAAATATCTGTCCGTTTGATTTGATAAAGATCTAACGCTTAAAAAACATACCGATGAGCAAGTTCAAAGCTAAGATTTAAAGTTGATTTTTTACAATAGATCATGTCTCTCCATAAACAGCAGGAAGCAGATTGTACAGTTGTGGCCAAAAGTTTTGAGAATGACACAAATATTAATTTTCACAAAGTCTGCTGCCTCAGTTTGTATGATGGCTAATTTGCATATACTCCAGAATGTTATGAAGAGTGATCAGATGAATTGCAATTAATTGCAAAGTCCCTCTTTGCTCCCCAAAAAAACATTTCCACTGCATTTCAGCCCTGTCACAAAAGGACCAGCTGACATCATGTCAGTGATTCTCTCGTTAACACAGGTGTGAGTGTTGACGAGGACAAGGCTGGAGATCACTCTGTCATGCTGATTGAGTTTGAATAACAGACTGGAAGCTTCAAAAGGAGGGTGGTGCTTGGAATCATTGTTCTTCCTCTCTCAACCATGGTTACCTGCAATCAAACACGTGCCGTCATCATTGCTTTGCACAAAAAGGGCTTCACAGGCAAGGATATTGCTGCCAGTAAGATTGCACCTAAATCAACCATTTATTGGATCATCGAGAACTTCAAGGAGAGCGGTTCAATTGTTGTGAAGAAGGCTTCAGGGTGCCCAAGAAAGTCCTGCAAGCGCCAGGACCGTCTCCTAAAGTTGATTCAGCTGCGGGATCGGGGCACCACCAGTACAGAGCTTGCTCAGGAATGGCAGCAGGCAGATGTGAGTGCATCTGCATGCACAGTGAGGTGAAGACTTTTGTAGGATGGCCTGGTGTCAAGAATGGCAGCAAACAAGCCACTTCTCACCAGGAAAAACATAAGGGACAGACTGATATTCTGCAAAAGGTACAGGGATTGGACTGCTGAGGACTGGGGTAAAGTCATTTTCTCTCAAAACATCAATATTTTGGGTCCATAGCCAGGAAACTCCCCAGACCTTAATCGCATTGAACTTGTGGTCAATCCTCAAGAGGTGGGTGGACAAACAAAACCCCACAAATTCTGACAAACTCCAAGCATTGATGCAAGAATGGGCTGCCATCAGTCAGGATGTGGCCCAGAAGTTAATTGACAGCATGTCAGGGCGGATTGCAGAGGTCTTGAAAAAGAAGGCCCAACACTGCAAATATTGACTCTTTGCATCAACTTCATGTAATTGTCAATAAAAGCCTTTGACACTTATGAAATGCTTGTAATTATACTTGACACTGAAGCGGCAAACTTTGTGGAAATTAAAATTTGTGTCATTCTCAAAACTGTTGGCCACGACTGTACAGTCAACTTTCCTGCCAGATCTTGACTATGGTGACACCATTTATCAAAATGCAGCAGCCACTACTCTTGAACCATTGGATGCTGTCTAACATAGCCCCCCCTCCGCTTTATTATACAGTAGGAGACAGTTTTAATACCCATCACTACATCCTGTATCAGTCCCGTAAATCCCTTCCTTACTCACATGTTGTTTACAAAGCTCTGCTCCACAAGCTTCCAACAGACATACAAATCAAATCAAATTTTATTGGTCACATACACATGGTTAGCAATGTTAATGTGAGTGTAGCGAAACGCTTGTGCTTCTAGTTCCGACAGGGCAGTAATATCAACAAGTAATCTAACAATTTCCCAACAACTACCTAATACACACAAGTGTAAAGGTATGGAATAAGAATATGTACATATAAATATATGGTTGTCCTTGTTGATCTTTTTGGCCTTCCTGTGACATCGGGTGGTGTATGTGTCCTGGAGGGCAGATAGTTTGCCCCTGGTGATACGTTGTGCAGACCTCACCACCCTCTGGAGAGCCTTGCGGTTGATGGCGGGGAAGTTGTCGTACCAGGCGGTGATACAGCCCAAAAGGATGCTCTCAATTGTGCATCTGTAAAAGTTTATTAGGGTTTTAGGTGCCAAGCCATATTTCTTCAGCCTCCTGAGGTTGTGTGGGTGGACCATTTCAGTTTGCACGTGATGTGTATGCCGAGGAACTTAAATGTTCCACCTTCTCCACTACTGTCCCGTCGATGTGGATAGGGGGGTGCTCCCTCTGCTGTTTCCTGAAGTCCACGATCATGTCCTTGTTGACGTTGAGTGAGAGGTTGTTTTTCTGACACCACACTCCGAGTGCCCTCACCTACTACCCTGTAGGCTTTCTCGTCGTTGTTGGTAATCAAGCCCACTACTGTTGTGTCGTCTGCAAACTTGATGATTGAGTTGGAGGCATGGTTGGCCACGCAGTCATGGGTGAACAGGGAGTACAGGAGGGGGCTGAGCACGCACCCTTGTGGGGCCCCGGTGTTGAGGATCAGCGAAGTGAAGATGTTGTTTCCTACCTTCACCACCTGGGGGTGGCCCGTCAGAAAGTCCAGGTCCCAATTGCACAGGGCGGGGTTGAGACCCAGGGCCTGAAGCTTAATGATGAGCTTGGAGGGTACTATCCCCCACGATCCCCCACAGCTTTCTTACTTAGGTATTCCTCTTGTCCAGATGGGATAGGGCAGTGTGCAGTGTGATGGTGATTTTATCGTCTGTGGACCTGTTGGGGCGGTCTGCAAACTGAGGTGGGTCTAGGGTCTCAAAGCACTTCATTCAACATTCAACACCATAGTACCCTCCAAGCTCATCATTAAGCTTCAGGCCCTGGTTCTCAACCCCGCCCTGTGCAATTGGGTCCTGGACTTCATGATGACAGAAGTGAGTGCGATAGTCATTTAGTTCAGTTATCTTTGCCTTCTTTGGTACAGGAACAAATGTGGCCATCTTGAAGCATGTGGGGACAGCAGACTGGGATAGGGAGCGATTGAATATGTCCGTAAACATACCAGCCAGATGATCTGCGCATGCTCTGAGGAGGCCAGAAGCCTTGCGAGGATTAACACGTTTAATGGTCGAATGGCTCCATCTATCCACGGTTTCTGGTTAGGGTAGGTTTTAATAGTCACATTGGGTACAACATCTCCTATACACTTCCTTATAAACTCACTCACCGAGTCAGCGTATATAGATCAATGTTATTCTCTGAGGCTGCCTTGGAACATTTCCCAGTCCCGTGATCAAAACAATCTTGAAGTGTGGATTCCGATTGGTCAGATCAGCGTTGAATGGTTCTAATCACCGGTACGTCATGTTTGAGTTTCTGCCTATAAGACTGTAGGAGCAAGACATCCCTCACTTCCTTGTTGAATTATAACAATATGAGATACCAAACTCATTTGCAGGGTTAACTCTTGAGGTCCCGCTTGTCCCCACAAAGTTTTAATGCACCACAGTTATGGAATACATTACAAAACAAATTCCACCTGGATTCCCTGGTGCCGATAATGTAACGCTCGTCGGAAGAAGTGGACCAAGGTGCAGCATGGTACGTGTTCATGATTCTTTATTTAATCGGCCGTCACGTTCTGAAGGCTACACAGAGCTAACAAAAAAACAACATCCCACAACCTAAGGTGGCAAAACAGGCTGCCTAAGTATGATTCCCAATCAGAGACAACGATAGACAGCTGTCCCTGATTGAGAACCATACCGGCCAAAACATAGAAACACAAAACATAGAAATAAAGAACATAGAATGCCCACCCAAATCACACCCTGACCAAACCAAATAGAGACATAAAAAGGCTCTCTAAGGTCAGGGCGTGACAGATAGGGCAGTTTAAAACTCTGTTGTTAAATAAGTAATGTATTTTTTGCTGTCTTGATGTAATTGTTGTCCTCAGGGCACCATTGTAAATGAGACAATGGTCTCAATTAGGTTCCACTGAATAAATAAAAGTTTATAAATAAAGTGAAATAATATAAAGGGAAAAGGGGGTGATGGGGAGAAGTGATAAGGGAAGAGGGAAGAGGTGATGGGAGACGGGGAGAGGGGAGAGGGAAGAGGGAAGAGGTGATGGGAGACGGGGAGAGGGGAGAGGGGAGAGGGAAGAGGGAAGAGGGAAGAGGGAAGAGGGAAGAGGGGATGGGGGAGAGGGGGAGAGGGGAGAGGGGGAGAGGGGAGAGGGGAGAGGGGAGGGGGAGAGGTGATGGGGAGAGGGAAGAGGGAAGAGGGGAGAGGGGAGAGGGAAGAGGGAAGAGGGAAGAGGGGAGAGGGAAGAGGGGAGAGGGGAGAGGGAAGAGGGAAGAGGGAAGAGGGGAGAGGGAAGAGGGAAGAGGGAAGAGGGGAGAGGGGAGAGGGAAGAGGGGAGAGGGAAGAGGGGAGAGGGATGAGGGGAGAGGGGAGAGGGAAGAGGGAAGAGGGAAGAGGTGATGGGAGACGGGGAGAGGGGAGAGGGAAGAGGGGAGAGGGAAGAGGGGAGAGGGGAGAGGGAAGAGGGGAGAGGGGAGGGGGGGAGAGGGGAGAGGGGAGAGGGGAGAGGGAAGAGGGGGAGAGGGGGAGAGGTGATGGGGAGAGGGAAGAGGGAAGAGGGGAGAGGGAAGAGGGGAGAGGGAAGAGGGGAGAGGGGAGAGGGGGAGAGGGGAGAGGGGGAGAGGGGAGAGGGAAGAGGGAAGAGGGAAGAGGGGAGAGGGGAGAGGGAAGAGGGGAGAGGGGAGAGGGGAGAGGGAAGAGGGGAGAGGGGAGAGGTGATGGGGAGAGGTGATGGGGAGAGGGAAGAGGGAAGAGGGGAGAGGGGAGAGGGAAGAGGGGAGAGGGAAGAGGGGAGAGGGGAGAGGGGAGAGGGGAGAGGGAAGAGGGGAGAGGGGAGAGGGGAGAGGGGGAGAGGTGATGGGGAGAGGGAAGAGGGAAGAGGGGAGAGGGAAGAGGGAAGAGGGAAGAGGGGAGAGGGGAGGGGGGAGAGGGAAGAGGGAAGAGGGGAGAGGGGAGAGGGGAGAGGGAAGAGGGAAGAGGGAAGAGGGAAGAGGGGAGGGGGAGAGGGGGAGAGGGGGAGAGGTGATGGGAAGAGGGAAGAGGGAAGAGGGAAGAGGGGAGAGGGGAGAGGGGGAGAGGGGGAGAGGTGATGGGAAGAGGGAAGAGGGAAGAGGGGAGAGGGGAGAGGGGAGAGGGAAGAGGGGAGAGGGGAGAGGGGAGAGGGAAGAGGGAAGAGGGAAGAGGGGAGAGGGGAGAGGGAGAGGGGAGAGGGAAGAGGGAGAGGGAAGAGGGGAGAGGGAAGAGGGAAGAGGGGAGAGGGAAGAGGGGAGAGGTGATGGGAGATGGGGAGAGGGAAGGGGAGAGGGGAGAGGTGATGGGAGATGGGGAGAGGGGAGAGGGGAGAGGGGAGAGGTGATGGGAGATGGGGAGAGGGAAGAGGGGGAGAGGTGATGGGAGATGGGGAGAGGGAAGGGGAGAGGGGAGAGGGGAGAGGGGAGAGGTGATGGGAGATGGGGAGAGGGGAGAGGGGGAGAGGGAAGAGGGGGAGAGGTGATGGGAGATGGGGAGAGGGAAGAGGGGGAGAGGTGATGGGAGATGGGGAGAGGGAAGGGGAGAGGGGAGAAGGGGAGAGGGGAGAGGTGATGGGAGATGGGGAGAGGGAAGAGGTGATGGGAGATGGGGAGAAGAGAGAGAGAGAGAGAGAGAGAGAGAGAGAGAGAGAGAGAGAGAGAGAGAGAGAGAGAGAGAGAGAGAGAGAGAGCGGGGGGGAGAGAGAGAGGGGGGGGAGAGAGAGAGAGAGAGAGAGAGAGAGAGAGAGAGAGAGGGGGGTGGAAAGAGAGAGAGAGGGGGGTGGAAAGAGAGAGAGCGAGAGAGACTGAGTTACTTCAAGAGGGAACTACGAGAGAGTGGGGAAAAATAGAAAGGTGTTAGAAAGGAGACGAGGTAGGGGATGAGGAAGAGAGAGAGAGAGGGGAAGAGGGAGAGAGTTAGAGAGTGAGGGGGGAAGAGGGAGAGTGAGAGAGAGAGAGAGAGAGAGAGAGAGAGAGAGGGGTGAGAGAGAGAGAGAGAGAGAGGGGAAGAGGGAGAGAGTTAGAGAGTGAGGGGGGAAGAGGGAGAGTGAGAGAGAGAGAGAGAGAGAGAGAGAGGGGTGAGAGAGAGAGAGAGAGAGAGAGAGAGAGAGAGAGAGAGAGAGAGGGGTGAGAGAGAGAGAGAGAGAGAGAGGGGAAGAGGGGAGAGAGAGAGAGAGGGGGGAGAGAGAGAGAGAGAGAGAGAAAGAGGGGGGAGAGAGAGAGAGAGAGAGAGACAGAGGGGAAGAGGGGAGGAGGGGAGAGAGAGAGATGGGGGGGGGGGAAGAGAGAGAGAGAGAGAGAGAGAGAACTACGAGACAGTGGGAAAAAAGAGAGAGCTGGTTGGAGCTGCTCTGTGTTGACAGTTATATTGGCCTGTTGGGGGAAATTCACTTACTTGAATTGGCACACAGAGCTCCAGTGTGTAATTCACTCCATAAGAGCCCAGCAAACTGGGAGCCGGGATGATTCATGGAGAGGAAGTAGAAATATAGCAATTGACTGATTAAAACAAGAGAGAGGGAGAGATCTAATGGTGCTGGTGTGTGTGTGTGTGTGTGTGTGTGTGTGTGTGTGTGTGTGTGTGTGTGTGTGTGTGTGTGTGTGTGTGTGTGTGTTATAGCTCTACTCTTATTATTAGTGCAGGGAGTTTGCCTAATGCTCAGACCCTCATTTCTTCTGAGAGCCTTAATTAATTAGTCGACAGGTGGCCTACAACCAAAAGCCTTTTAGTAAGAAGAGGAATATTGGTGGAGGAATTGAATTGTTCCTGTGAGCCAAAAGGATAGTGGGGCCATAGAGATGAACGCCATAGAAAACCATGTGTGTGGGCATCGTTTAGGCCGTTGTGACTTTGGGAACGGTTACCATGGTTCCAGCTTTATCTATGAAACTAACGGGTAAGCTATAAGAAAACATCTACATGTACAGTCAAATGAGATGAGACATGGACAGTCAAATGAGATGAGACATGGACAGTCAAATGAGATGAGACATGGACAGTCAAATGAGATGAGACATATACAGTCAAATGAGATGAGACATGGACAGTAAATGAGATGAGACATGTACAGTCAAATGAGATGAGACATATACAGTCAAATGAGATGAGACATATACAGTCAAATGAGATGAGACATGGACAGTAAATGAGATGAGACATGTACAGTCAAATGAGATGAGACATATACAGTCAAATGAGATGAGACATGGACAGTCAAATGAAGAGATGAGACATGGACAGTAAATGAGATGAGACATGGACAGTAAATGAGATGAGACATGGACAGTAAATGAGATGAGACATGGACAGTAAATGAGATGAGACATGGACAGTAAATGAGATGAGACATGGACAGTAAATGAGATGAGACATGGACAGTAAATGAGATGAGACATGGACAGTAAATGAGATGAGACATGGACAGTTAAATGAAGATCTGGAGATGCTAAACTGCGATAAATCAGCACCAGCCTGGTCGTTCGAATTGCATTGCATGTCTACTGAGTTCTGTGTAATTATAAAATATGAAAGAACTGATAATGAACACAGTAGCTTGAATCACCGTTGGGTCCAAAATACATCCACTGCACATAACTGACCTTCAATGAATGTAAATAACTTAGCTAGTTATGGAATAGATAGTTATGAAATTGTAAGGTATGCGTGTTGGTGGCAGGGAAGTCAGGTGCAGGCAAACGAACTTGGTATAATAAACGGAGTCATTTAATAAGAACTACAAACAAACTACAAAAAACGAAATATACAAAAAATAATAAAATGGGTCCAAAACCCGTCGCGCACCAACACATAATAGCACTAACATACAAACAGTCTCCAATAAGGACATGAGGGGGAACAGCGGGTTAAATACACAACATGTAATTGATGGGATTGGAACCAGGTGTGATGGAAGACAAAACCAAAGGAAAATGAAAAGAGGATCAGCGATGGCTAGAAGGTCGGTGACGTCGACCGCCGAACACCGCCCGAACAAGGAGAGGGACCGACTTCGGCAGAAGTCGTGACAATAGATAGTTATGGAATAGATAGTGATAGTTATGAATAGATAGTTGTGGAAAACAGTGTGAAGCTTTTAAATTTATTAGACACCTAGATTTTTTTCTAGGTTCTTTTTTTATAATGTCTTTGGATATCCATTCTTCTAGTATTACCTCTAATCTTAAGGATTTCCTTGCTGTTAGATTGGTGACTTTACATCTTTGCATTGTTTGGAATCCTATCAGTATACACAACAGGTGATTTAACAGCCACCCAAGTCAGCAGCATTCTACGTAATTAGACCTAACATTGTACTCGCTTAGCCTGTTGTTTATTTTGCCTAACGTTCTGATCTCCCTCCCCCAGGTCTGATGATCCCAGTATTCTGTGTGGTGGAGCAGGCAGGGCCGGACGGAGGGATGCAGCGTGAGGAGGTGGAGAGGAGCGAGGGCCACAGGGAGGAGCATGCTGAGTTTGTCCTGGTCAGGAAAGACATCCTCTTCAACCAGCTGGTGGAGACGGCCCTGCAGGCCCTGGGGTACTCCCACAGCTCTGCTGCTCAGGCCCAGGGTGAGTACTGTAGCCTCCACTAAACACCATCCATAACCCCAAACACTTGAACTGAGCACTTCTCCACTAAACACCATCCATAACTCCAAACACTTGAACTGAGCACTTCTCCACTAAACACCATCCATAACCCCAAACACTTGAACTGAGCACTTCTCCACTAAACACCATCCATAACCCCAAACACTTGAACTGAGCACCTCCACTAAACACCATCCATAACCCCAAACAATTGAACTGAGCACTTCTCCACTAAACACCAGACACAAAGGCTCTTATCAGCCAAAATAAAATATGCCATTTAGCAGACACTTTTATCCAAAGTGACGTACAGTCATGTGTGTAATGCACTTTATGTATGGCTGGTCCCGGGAATCGAACCCACTACCCTGGCGTTACAAGTACCACGCTCTACCAACTGAGCTACAGAGGACAAAACAAAGCTTTCACCTGGTACTGAGTTTGAGATTGTGCTAAAACGCTATACGACCTGTTAGAAAAGAGTCAGAGGACAGCACAGCACTAATTCACTGGCCGGGGTGCTAGCCAGACGAAACACTTCTGTATGATGTTATGAGCTCTCAGGCTGAGTAAAGAATGTTTGAAAAACACAACCAAAGAGAAACTTGTTAAACAAAGAACAAAAGAGTTGGAAAGAAATGAGTCTAGTTCCTCCAAGAGGCCAAAATAATATGTGTGCGACTAAATTTGTCTAAGTATATGCACATGCTTTAATGTGTGGTGTGTGTGTGTGTGTGTGTGTGTGTGAGAATGTTTATGAAAGAGGTCTAGGGGAGAAACATAATAGCTGTGTAATTTATTGTTGCACACATGGTTACCATCGCCAAGAGGACAGTGCAGTTTACTTGTGTTCACTAAAGTATGTAGAACATTCTATCTGGGGGAGTTGCTTCACATTGATATATGGTAACAATAGACACAACCAGGCAGCTGACATACAGATGTAGGAGCTTCATTTGATCACTCTTTTGTTGCTGAGGATTTTCCTGCACAGGTTTCAAAAGGCTTCTAGAGTTTGTAATGTCCACTTTAAAATGTCCGACTTGATTTGCCCAAATGAAAAATGTATCAACCCTTACAAATAAAATCCATTAATTATCATCCACATAATCATTTGCATTTCCTGTTGCTGCGGGTTATTTTCCTGCTGTAGCAAACTGGCTCAAATTAAGATCCTACATCTGTACATGGACTTAGACTGAAATAGTGTGTGAATGTGCTTCTTTTGATGTCTCTGTCAGTGGCTACAATGACACAACCTCTATAACTCTTTCCTTATGTTAAAACAGTCTGGATTCTTAGGGGCTATTAACGGAATTAGACAATAATTGTACTGTTGCCCCTGTGTGTCAGATAAAAAAATACATGTATGCATCAAGATACGCCACTCAATTGATCACTGTCTATGTGTAAAGTGGAGATGCTCTGATATCAGATATCATATAATGTCAGTTATAGTTTGACCTGACAAATCTCACGTCATGTTGTGAGACGTACGTGAGAGAGCTCACGTCATACAGTACACCAACACGTCGTAACAGACGTGTGTGTGTGCATGTGTGTAAGACAAATGTGTACATCACAGGTAATCCCTGTTTACTGCCTCAAGGTCAACAACTATTATTACCCTTTGAACAAACTCTTCTCAGTCTCTGTGTGTGTGGGTTAACCCACTGTTCCTAGGCCGCCATTGAAAATAAGAATTTGTTCTTAACTGACTTGCCTAGTTAAATAAAGGTCAAATAAAAATGTTCCTTGCCAGGGAAAATCCTGACCCTAGTTCCAAGCTCTGAATAAGGCCATTAACTAACCAATGACCTTTATTCCCTGTTCAACCTATATTTCTAGTGTATTTATTGTCTGAAGGTAGTGAGGTTAACAGGAGTCTCTGCCCAAAGCCACAGTTGGTCAGTGGGTGGTACTTTTCATTTGATGACTTTCTTTGAATTGTTTAGATAATAACTACTGTGTGCAAATAGACAGCAATTAACTATATCCTCCGTTTGATATGAAAATGTACACTAAATGTTATTTTAAACAAGGTGACGGTAACGGGGATGTATTTTTGTTGTCGTAGGTTTAACAATCAATAATCAGACTGTTACTGCAAATTACAGTCAGTAATGCTGCTCACATATTCTGTGTTTCCCCGTTGTATCTCTTTAAAAGTCTGCTCTCTCAGCGGTGCTGGAGGCGTCACTACAGACCCGGGTTCCATCCCAGGCTGTGTCACAGTCGACCGGGAGACCCATGAGGCGTCGTACTATAGGCCCAGCATTGTCCGGGTTAGGCGAGGGTTTGGCCGGCCGGGATGTCCTTGTCTCATCGTGCTCTAGCGACTCTTTGTAGTGGCCAGGCGCCTGCCAGCTGACTTCAGTCGCCAGTCATTCGGTGTTTCCTCCGACACATTGGTGCGGCTGGCTTCCCGGTTAAGTAAGCAGTGTGTCAATAAGCAGTGCGGCTTGGCAGGGTTGTGTTTCGGAGGACGAATGGCTCTCGACCTTCGCCTCTCCCAAGTCCATAAGGGAGTTGCAGTGATGAGACAAGACTGTAACTACCAATTGGATATTCTGAAAAACATTTTTTTTAAGTATAATATTTACTGCCTGAAAAGTAAAACATTTGCCATGGTATGCAAAATGAATGTCATTACTAGCTAGTAGTTGTAGCCTAGATGTGTGTGCCAAGTATCAGTGGAGGCCTCTCTCTCATCAGTCCCTCTAAAACAGCAGGCCACAGTGGTCCCCTGTCAACATCAATACACTCCAATTAACCTCCAGGCTGTTCAAAGCCAGACTAAACCAGACATCACAACAGCAGCAAACAAACTGCGACCGGAGCAGCAGCAGTAACACAACACCCCAGTCACACAGTTTAACCCTCAGTCAGTCTGAGTTATAATACACACACACACACACACACACACACACACACACACACACACACACACACACACACACACACACACAAAAGACAAACAGTTGTGCACACGCATAGACAGTACACACACACTCACACACTCATAGAGTTACACGCACTGACCCAAAAATAGACACGAAAAGCAAATAACACACTCACACACACACACACACTGACCCACAACACCCCTCCCCCATTCTCTCCTCCTCCTCAAATGAAAACTTCTTTGTATTTTTTTTTAAATAAGTGTTTATGTTAAAGGAATCATTTCTGGCTTAAATTATAAAAAATATCCTCTGTGGTCACCGACCAAAATTACACAGAGTCCGGGCTATTTTCTCCCTGTTTGAATTGTGTCCTGCATACTTGTGTCCCAGTGGTGTATTTAAAGTGTCTTTAATTAGACCCAGCTAGTAATTAACTGGTGCATATTGTTTATTTCAATTATAAGGGTCTGAAGGCTTTTATACAATGGAAGGGACAGACCTGTACTTTAAAGTGATACTTGGGTATTTTGGCAGTGAGGCCCTTTATCTACTTCCCCACAGTCAGATGAACTAGTGGACACCATCTTTAGGACTGGAAGTCTATGGGTATCTTCTAGCATAGACACCCATTAACTTTCAGTCATAAAAATGGCGTCCACAAGTTCATCTGACTCATTGCCAAAATCCGGAAGTATCCCCTTTAAGGCATAAGGCATTTTATGGTGGCCGGCCGTCCATATTGTAGGCCTCAGAAAGGAGAGGAAGAGAGGAGAGTTTGCGTCGTTGCCCTGCTGCCACGTTACAGGGTCAGAGAGATATACAGGACAAACATTTATTTTATTTTAGGGGATGTCCAACTGACTGGGCTGTGAATATGAGTGAATAGGCTGTGAATAGGCTTTGAATAGGCTGTGAATAAGCTGTGAATAGGCTGTGGATAGGAGTGAATAGGCTGGGAATAGGCTGTGAATAGGCTGTGAATAGGAGTGAATAGGCTGTGAATAGGCTGTGAATAGGCTGTGGATAGGAGTGAATAGGCTGGGAATAGGAGTGAATAGGCTGGGAATAGGCTGTGAATAGGACTGAATAGGCTGTGAATAGGCTGTGAATAGGAGGGAATATGCGGTGAATTGGCTATGAATAGGAGTGAATAGGCTGGGAATAGGAGTGAATAAAGGAAGGGGGGATACCTAGTCAGTTGTACAACTGAATGCATTCAACTGAAACGTGTCTTCCACATATAACCCAACCCCTCCGAATAGGCTGTGAATAGGCTGGGAATAGGAGTGAATAGGCTGTGAAAAGGAGGGAATAGACTGCAAGTAGGAGTGAATAGGAGGGAATATGCGGCGAATTGGCTATGAATAGGAATGAATAGGCTGTGAATATGAATGAATATGCTGTGAATAGGAGTGAATGTGCTGTGAATAGCCTGTGAATAGGAGTGAATAGGCTGTGAATATGAGTGCATAGGAGTGAATAGGGGTGAATAGGCTGGGAATAGGAGGGAATAGGAGTGAATAGGGGTGAATAGGCTGGGAATAGGAGGGAATAGGCTGTGAATAGGAGTGAATAGGCGGTGGATAGGAGTGAACATGAGTGAATATGCTGTGAATAGGAGAGAATAGGAGTGAATAGGGGTGAATAGGCTGGGAATAGGAGGGAATAGAAATGAATAGGCGGTGAATAGGAGTGAATAGGTGGTGAATAGGAGCGAATAGGCTGTGAACAGGAGTGAATAGGCGGTGGATAGGAGTGAATAGGCTATGAATAAGCTGGGAATAGGAGTGAACAGGAGTGAATATGCTGTGAATAGGAGTGAATATGAGTGAATAGGAGTGAATAGGAGTGAATAGGAGTGAATAGGAGTGAGTAGGACTACGTAGGCGTGTTGTGAATAGAAGGCCTGTCACTCACATTTGAGGCAGAAGTTACCCCTAACCACAGATCTAGGATCAGATTACCTTTAACCATTACCTCTTAACCTTAACCCTTCTTCAGATAAATAAATACATATCTGATCTTGTATCAGTGGTTAGGGGTAACTTCTACCTTCTCTGTCACACACTCTAGCCCTGTTTATACCTGTCGTTAACATGTGTCCTTTGTCCTGATCTTGTCTGTTTACATTTATAAGATCTGATTGCAATCTGATCGCAATGCATCGTTTAATCGTCTACACTTGTCTAAGAAGGTGGGCAGTCAGAATGTGGACAAGATCCGGACAAAGGCCGCATGTCAGGTATAAACACATCCCCTTTCCAGTCATACTTAAAACGTCACAGAACAAAACAGTAATGGCAGAATGTATTTTTCCCCCTCACTGTTGTGTCCACTTATCCAGACAGACAGATGAATAGGAGTTCTGCGTTTGGCTATGATGATGTACAGTAGAGAGGTTGTACAGTAGAGAGGTTGTACAGTAGAGAGGTTGTACAGTAGAGAGGTTGTACAGTAGAGAGGCTGTGTGACTCATGCATGTGGGGTTTCCCATGGTGTGTGCCAAGGGCATCGGGGGCCTGAGGGGCTGCGCAACCTGGAACCAGTTTGGAATGAGGAGCTCTGTGTGTGCAGCTAGCCTGCAGCATCGCTTAAGCCTTGTTCCACTGGATTGTGTGTGTGTGTGTGTGTGTGTGTGTGTGTGTGTGTGTGTGTGTGTGTGTGTGTGTGTGTGTGTGTGTGTGTGTGATAAAATGAGAGGAAAAGCCGACATGTTCGTGTGGATGGACACACATTGGCACAAGCCACCAGTTGGCCACATGAAGGGACGTCTTTGGGAGTCAGAATGTTTATGTGGAAATTGGAACAATGATTTCTACTTTTACATATGGACATGAAGCAGGAGCCACATAACAAGGGACAGAAACGGATTCATTAATAATGAATACACCACTGCTATGCATGTGTATGAATACTTATGTGTGTTTTGTGTGCGCCCGTGTGCATGGGAGTATGTGTGTCTGTAGCTGCGAGTGCACGTCCATGCTCCTACATATTCACTGTGTTAGTTGATCTAGACTCATCTGGCTGTTCCTAGGCCCCCTAGCCTATACCCTCCACTGTTCCTAGGCCCCCTAGCCTATACTCTCCACTGTCCCCAGGCCCCCTAGCCTATACCCTCCACTGTCCCCAGGCACCCTAGCCTATACTCTCCACTGTCCCCAGGCCCCCTAGCCTATACTCTCCACTGTCCCCAGGCCCCCTAGCCTATACCCTCCACTGTCCCCAGGCCCCCTAGCCTATACCCTCCACTGTCCCCAGGCCCCCTAGCCTATACCCTCCACTGTCCCCAGGCCCCCTAGCCTATACTCTCCACTGTTCCTAGGCCCCCTAGCCTATACTCTCCACTGTTCCTAGGCCCCTAGCCTATACTCTCCACTGTTCCTAGGCCCCCTAGCCTATACTCTCCACTGTTCCTAGGCCCCCTAGCCTATACTCTCCACTGTTCCTAGGCCCCCTAGCCTATACTCTCCACTGTTCCTAGGCCCCCTAGCCTATACTCTCCACTGTTCCTAGGCCCCCTAGCCTATACTCTCCACTGTTCCTAGGCCCCCTAGCCTATACTCTCCACTGTCCCCAGGCCCCCTAGCATATACTCTCCACTGTCCCCAGGCCCCCTAGCCTATACCCTCCACTGTTCCTAGGCCCCCTAGCCTATACTCTCCACTGTCCCCAGGCACCCTAGCCTATACCCTCCACTGTTCCTAGGCCCCCTAGCCTATACTCTCCACTGTCCCCAGGCCCCCTAGCCTATACCCTCCACTGTCCCCAGGCACCCTAGCCTATACCCTCCACTGTTCCTAGGCCCCCTAGCCTATACTCTCCACTGTCCCCAGGCCCCCTAGCCTATACTCTCCACTGTCCCCAGGCCCCCTAGCCTATACTCTCCACTGTCCCCAGGCACCCTAGCCTATACCCTCCACTGTTCCTAGGCCCCCTAGCCTGTACCCTCCACTGTCCACAGGCCCCCTAGCCTATACTCTCCACTGTTCCTAGGCCCCCTAGCCTATACTCTCCACTGTCCCCAGGCCCCCTAGCCTATACTCTCCACTGTCCCCAGGCCCCCTAGCCTATACTCTCCACTGTCCCCAGGCCCCCTAGCCTATACCCTCCACTGTTCCTAGGCCCCCTAGCCTATACTCTCCACTGTCCCCAGGCACCCTAGCCTATACCCTCCACTGTTCCTAGGCCCCCTAGCCTATACTCTCCACTGTCCCCAGGCCCCCTAGCCTATACCCTCCACTGTCCCCAGGCACCCTAGCCTATACCCTCCACTGTTCCTAGGCCCCCTAGCCTATACTCTCCACTGTCCCCAGGCCCCCTAGCCTATACTCTCCACTGTCCCCAGGCCCCCTAGCCTATACTCTCCACTGTCCCCAGGCCCCCTAGCCTATACTCTCCACTGTCCCCAGGCGCCCTAGCCTATACCCTCCACTGTTCCTAGGCCCCCTAGCCTATACCCTCCACTGTCCACAGGCCCCCTAGCCTATACCCTCCACTGTCCCCAGGCACCCTAGCCTATACCCTCCACTGTCCCTAGGCCCCCTAGCCTATACCCTCCACTGTCCCCAGGCACCCTAGCCTATACCCTCCACTGTCCCTAGGCCCCCTAGCCTATACCCTCCACTGTCCCCAGGCACCCTAGCCTATACCCTCCACTGTCCCTAGGCCCCCTAGCCTATACCCTCCACTGTCCCCAGGCACCCTAGCCTATACCCTCCACTGTCCCTAGGCCCCCTAGCCTATACCCTCCACTGTTTCTAGGCCCCTTAACCAGTCAGCCTATACCCTCCACTGTCCCCAGGCACCTTAGCCTATACCCTCCACTGTCCATAGGCCCCCTAGCCTATACCCTCCACTGTCCCCAGGCACCCTAGCCTATACCCTCCACTGTCCCTAGGCCCCCTAGCCTATACCCTCCACTGTTCCTAGGCCCCTTAACCTGCCAGCCTATACCCTCCTCTGTCCACAGGTCTCCTAGCCAACCAACCTATACCCTCCAATGACCCTAGGTCCCCTAGCCAGCCAGCCTATACCCTCCTCTGTCCCTAGGTCCCCTAGCCAGCAAGCCTATACCCTCTACTGTCCCTAGCCAGCCAGCCTATACCCTCCACTGCCCCTAGGTCCCCTAGCCAGCCAGCCTATACCCTCCAATGACCCTAGGCCCCTTAACCTGCCAGCCTATACCCTCCACTGCCCCTAGGTCTCCTACCCAACCAACCTATACCCTCCACTGCCCCTAGGTCCCCTAGCCAGCCAGCCTATACCCTCCACTGCCCCTAGGCCCCCTAGCCAGCCAGCCTATACCCTCCAATGACCCTAGGCCCCTTAACCTGCCAGCCTATACCCTCCACTGCCCCTAGGTCTCCTACCCAACCAACCTATACCCTCCTCTGTCCCTAGGTCCCCTAGCCAGCCAGCCTATACCCTCCACTGCCCCTAGGTCCCCTATCCAGCCAGCCTATACCCTCCACTGCCCCTAGGTCCCCTAGCCAGCCAGCCTATACCCTCCACTGTTCCTAGGCCCCCTAGCCTATACCCTCCACTGTCCACAGGCCCCCTAGCCTATACCCTCCACTGTCCACAGGCCCCCCAGCCTATACCCTCCACTGCCCCTAGGTCCCCTAGCCAACCAACCTATACCCTCCACTGCCCCTAGGTCTCCTACCCAACCAACCTATACCCTCCTCTGTCCCTAGGTCCCCTAGCCAGCCAGCCTATACCCTCCACTGCCCCTAGGTCCCCTAGCCAGCCAGCCTATACCCTCCACTGCCCCTAGGTCCCTTAGCCAGCCAGCCTATACCCTCCACTGCCCCTAGGCCCCCTAGCCAGCCAGCATATCTCCTTCACTGTCCCCAGGCACCCTAGCCAGCCAGCCCTCCTCTCCACTGTCCCTAGGCCCCCTAGCCAGCCAGCATATCTCCTCCACTGTCCCTAGGCCTCCTAGCCTATACCCTCCACTGTCCCTAGGCCCCCTAGCTTATACTCTCCACTGTCCCTAGGCCCCCTAGTCTATACCCTCCACTGTCCCCAGGCACCCTAGCCAGCCAGCCCTCCTCTCCCCTGTCCCTAGGCCCTCTAGCCAGCCAGCAAATACCCTCCTCTGTCCATAGGCCCCCTAACCAGCCAGCCTTTACCCTCCACTGCACAATGAGACACACAATGAGGAAAACAGACAGTTCTTCCAAATTAAAGCTAACTGAGCTATATAAACAGAAAGCACACAGAGAGAGGAGAGAGAAAGGAAACCGAGAAGGAGAGAGGGAGGAGGAGGGTGAAGGGATTAAGGAGGAGAGAGGGCAGTTATACACAAACTGTCTTCATAGCTTTTCCTCTTTAATTTAGTATCTGGGGAATCTACTGTGTCTGTCCACAGATACAGTGCCTTGCGAAAGTATTCGGCCCCCTTGAACTTTGCGACCTTTTGCCACATTTCAGGCTTCAAACATAAAGATATAAAACTGTATTTTTTTGTGAAGAATCAACAACAAGTGCGACACAATCATGAAGTGGAACGACATTTATTGGATATTTCAAACTTTTTTAACAAATCAAAAACTGAAAAATTGGGCGTGCAAAATTATTCAGCCCCCTTAAGTTAATACTTTGTAGCGCCACCTTTTGCTGCGATTACAGCTGTAACTCGCTTGGGGTATGTCTCTATCAGTTTTGCACATCGAGAGACTGAAATTTTTTCCCATTCCTCCTTGCAAAACAGCTCGAGCTCAGTGAGGTTGGATGGAGAGCATTTGTGAACAGCAGTTTTCAGTTCTTTCCACAGATTCTCGATTGGATTCAGGTCTGGACTTTGACTTGGCCATTCTAACACCTGGATATGTTTATTTTTGAACCATTCCATTGTAGATGTTGCTTTATGTTTTGGATCATTGTCTTGTTGGAAGACAAATCTCCGTCCCAGTCTCAGGTCTTTTGCAGACTCCATCAGGTTTTCTTCCAGAATGGTCCTGTATTTGGCTCCATCCATCTTCCCATCAATTTTAACCATCTTCCCTGTCCCTGCTGAAGAAAAGCAGGCCCAAACCATGATGCTGCCACCACCATGTTTGACAGTGGGGATGGTGTGTTCAGCTGTGTTGCTTTTACGCCAAACATAACGTTTTGCATTGTTGCCAAAAAGTTCAATTTTGGTTTCATCTGACCAGAGCACCTTCTTCCACATGTTTGGTGTGTCTTCCAGGTGGCTTGTGGCAAACTTTAAAGGACACTTTTTATGGATATCTTTAAGAAATGGCTTTCTTCTTGCCACTCTTCCATAAAGGCCAGATTTGTGCAATATACGACTGATTGTTGTCCTATGGACAGAGTCTCCCACCTCAGCTGTAGATCTCTGCAGTTCATCCAGAGTGATCATGGGCCTCTTGGCTGCATCTCTGATCAGTCTTCTCCTTGTATGAGCTGAAAGTTTAGAGGGACGGCCAGGTCTTGGTAGATTTGCAGTGGTCTGATACTCCTTCCATTTCAATATTATCGCTTGCACAGTGCTCCTTGGGATGTTTAAAGCTTGGGAAATCTTTTTGTATCCAAATCCGGCTTTAAACGTCTTCACAACAGTATATTGGACCTGCCTGGTGTGTTCCTTGTTCTTCATGATGCTCTCTGCGCTTTTAACGGACCTCTGAGACTATCACACTGCAGGTGCATTTATACGGAGACTTGATTACACACAGGTGGATTGTGTTTATCATCATTAGTCATTTAGGTCAACATTGGATCATTCAGAGATCCTCACTGAACTTCTGGAGAGAGTTTGCTGCACTGAAAGTAAAGGGGCTGAATAATTTTGCACGCCCAATTTTTCAGTTTTTGATTTGTTAAAAAAGTTTGAAATATCCAATAAATGTCGTTCCACTTCATGATTGTGTCCCACTTGTTGTTGATTCTTCACAAAAAATACAGTTTTATATCTTTATGTTTGAAGCCTGAAATGTGGCAAAAGGTCGCAAAGTTCAAGGGGGCCGAATACTTTCGCAAGGCACTGTACATTGTTAGTAGAGGAGGAAACGCTAGAAAACGAAACGCAGCCTCTTGCTGGGACGGAAAGATTGGGTCATTTAACCCAACTCAGTCTAACACATATTTTTGAAAGAATAGGAAGTAAATGTGTTTTGCATGACACTGGAGCTGTTTGACTATTACATTTAGCTCTGTGTGCACGCGTATGTACAAACGTGGCTCTGTGTTTGTGTCGGTGTGTTTGTGAGACAGCATCCCTGTTAGATCTATGTAGAGCTTCTACAGCCAGTAAGAGGAAGACAGAGGGAGAGAGAGAGAAGAGGGGGATGGGAGAAGGGAGAGAGAGAGAGAGAGAGAGACGGGATCTGTCCAGGCCCTGTCTGGATCTCATTTAGAGGATAGTAATGCAATTAGCATTGTTTACTTTTCACAGCTCCAGCCAGCCAGAGTCTCAGGAAGGCCGTGTGTGTGTGTGTGTGTGTGTGTGTGTGTGTGTGTGTGTGTGTGTGTGTGTGTGTGTGTGTGTGTGTGTGTGTGTGTGTGTGTGTGTGTGTGTGTGTGTGTTCTTGCTATTTGTACCTAACATCTTACACAGATATTCTCCATCTCCTTCAACACTCATTATCTCTGTTTGTAGATTGAAGTTGTCGATGGACACAGCCTTTGATCCAAAATGAAGGAACAGCCAGAAACTCCAGAGAAGGACAGTGTATAATGTGGTGTTAAAGTGTTGAAGGACAAACCATCAGACATAATGTATCTCAGTGGAGGCTGCTGAGGGGAGAACGGCTCATAATAATGTCTGGAATGGAGTCCCTGGGGTTGTGTGTGTTTGATACCGTTCCATATACTCCATTCCAGACATTATTATGAGCCGTCAGCAGCCTCCACTGATGTATCTCTTTATTCTCTGCTCTAACTCTTACACGGAACCCAAACCAGCTGCGCCATCGTGCATACATGTATTTTGTCCCCCTACACTAAACACGATCACGACACGCAGGTTAAAATATCAAAACAAACTCTGAACCAATTATATTAATTTGGGGACAGGTTGAAAAGCATTTGCTTGCTGTTGCTAGCTAATTTGTCCTTTTTAGCTAGCTTGTTGTTGCTAGCTAATTTGTCCTTTTTAGCTAGCTTGTTGTTGCTAGCTAATTTGTCCTTTTTAGCTAGCTTGTTGTTGCTAGCTAATTTGTCCTTTTTAGCTAGCTTGTTGTTGCTAGCTAATTTGTCCTTTTTAGCTAGCTTGTTGTTGCTGGATAATTTGTCCTTTTTAGCTAGCTTGTTGTTGCTAGATAATTTGTCCTTTTTAGCTAGCTTGTTGTTGCTAGCTAATTTGTCATTTTTAGCTAGCTTGTTGTTACTAGATAGTTTGTCCTGGGATATAAACATTGAGTGGTTATTTTACCTGACATGCACAAGGTCCTCTACTCCACCAATTAATCCACACATAAAATGGTCAACCGAATTGTTTCTAGTCATCTCTGCTCCTTCCAGGGTTTTTCTTCTCTTGACTTTATATTGCGATTGGCAACTTTCATAAATGAGGTGCATTACTGCCACTGACCTCGTTCGTCTTTCAGTCACCCACATGGGTATAACCAATGAGGAGATGGCACGTGGGTACCTGCTTCTATTAACCAATGAGGAGATGGGAGAGGCAGGACTTGCAGCGCGATCTGCGTCAGAAATAGAACTGACTTCTATTTTATCCCTTGGCAACGCAGACGCTCGTTGGTGCGCGCGAGCAGTGTGGGTGCAATAATTGAATAACATACATTTCAAAATGTATTTTGCAACACTCACGCACGTGACGCGAGCGGTGTAGTCAGCCTGTTACTGTCGGGGGAATAATGATCTGAAGAAGATCCAACTCGGGAACATTGTCTTTGTTTGTGTGTGTGATTAAATCACCATTGGAACATAATAGAGTTAAGAGCATACCTTTCTTCTTTGATATGTTCTTCTGTCCTGCAGTTGGATGTGCATATTTAGTCTTTTTTCTCTGGTGAATGATGACAGCCACGAGCAACATTAGACAGTCTTCGTCTCTCAGGCAATATAGTGGTCAATTATACTGCAGGTCATTTTTTGTGTTTTAAGGCTGGGCTGTAACAAAAGCCTGTAATATAGTGGTCAATTATACTGCAGGTCATTTTTTGTGTTTTAAGGCTGGGCTGTAACAAAAGCCTGTAATATAGTGGTCAATTATACTACAGGTAATTTTTTGTGTTTTAAGGCTGGGCTGTAACTAAAGCCTGCAATATAGTGGTCAATTATACTACAGGTCATTTTTTTGTGTTTTAAGACTGGGCTGTAACCAAAGCCTGCAATATAGTGGTCAATTATACTACAGGTCATTTTTTGTGTTTTAAGGCTGGGCTGTAACAAAAGCCTGTAATATAGTGGTCAATTATACTACAGGTAATTTTTTGTGTTTTAAGGCTGGGCTGTAACTAAAGCCTGCAATATAGTGGTCAATTATACTACAGGTCATTTTTTGTGTTTTAAGGCTGGGCTGTAACTAAAGCCTGCAATATAGTGGTCAATTGTACGGAAGGTATTTTTTTTAAATGCTGGGCTGTAACAAAAGCCTGCACCTCTGGATTAGTGGGGGCAGGGGTTAGGGGATCTCTCCCAACGCTGACAAATCTATTCTATAGAAAAGTTAACTTTTATCACCCTGTTAGCCCAGCCCATCCCACCCATCCCTCACACAACGAGCGCCTCTTTTACGCCCTTCAATTTGGGTAGATCAAACAATCATTGACCTGTTTTATTGCAGGTATTAGTGAGTGGGTTGACGAGTTACCCCCTCACACACTGTCTTGTCTGTCTGCTGCGTTGACGTCTTCTGCTCTTCTCCCCTGCTATAAAAGACTAGTGGCAGACCAGGTGTGTGTGTGTGTGTGTGTGTGTGTGTGTGTGTGTGTGTGTGTGTGTGTGTGTGTGTGTGTGTGTGTGTGTGTGTGTGTGTGTGTGTGTGTGTGTGTGTGTGTGTGTGTGTGTGTGTGTGTGTGTGAGGGGGGGGGGGGGATTGGGCTAGCTGGTTGGTTGTCTCTTCCATAGCTGATAAGATTCTATTAGATAAGGTTTTATCTGTTGTTCCCTCTGTCTGCTTTACAGCCTTGCTGAATGAACTGCTACACTGGGAGAGAAAGACCTTCACACACATACACCTTGACAGATATCCATGGGCACGTAAACACAAACACAGACAGCAAACACACACGTTCACAGACTCAGACGGGCAGACAGATAGGGAGTCATGTGCCAACTGGCACATTGTTAGCACAGATCGCTCAAGATTGACTTGAAATTGGATTTCTGTACATGTCCTGAGAACATTGGGAAATGCCTTTAAAACTGTCCACTAGGGGCAACAGTGAGCATTATTACCATCAATAATCGCATAACTCCGGATCAAAGGTTGAGTGTTCAATCCCAAGGTTGACATTTTTTTACCCTATCACAAACCTTAACCCTTAACTTAACCATTCAGGACTGAACCATATCACAAACCTTAACCCTTAACTTAACCATCAGGACTGAACCCTATCACAAACCTTAACCCTTAACTTAACCATTCAGGACTGAACCCTATCACAAACCTTAACCCTTAACTTAACCATTCAGGACTGAACCCTATCACAAACATTAACCCTTAACTTAACCATCGGGACTGAACCATATCACAAACATTAACCCTTAACTTAACCATCAGGACTGAACCATATCACAAGCATTAACCCTTAACTTAACCATCAGGACTGAATGCTTAAATCAATCAATCAATTAATCAAAAACGCACAAATCTAAATTTGACGTTCGGAGAAAAGTGGATAAATGTCAGAATCTACCTCTCTATATTACCTGTGTGTGAAGTTTACCTCTATATTACCTGTGTGTAAAGTTGACCTCTATATTACCTGTGTGTAAAGTTGACCTCTATATTACCTGTGTGTAAAGTTGACCTCTATATTACCTGTGTGTAAAGTTGACCTCTATATTACCTCTCTCGCTCTCTCTCTCTCTCTCTCTCTCTCTCGCTCTCTCTCTCTCTCTCAGGCATCATCAAGGTGGGCCATTGGAACCCTCTGCCCATCCACTTCCTAACAGACGCTCCTGAAGCCACAGTGGCTGACATGCTGTTGGACGTCTATCACATGGTCACTCTCCACATACAGCTACAGAGGTGTGTGTGTGTGTCCCAGCGTGTGTGTTACTGTAGGGGCCACCTTTGCCACCTTTCCAACAAGCCAGTTCGTCAAATGTCTGCCCTGCTAGACTTGCCCCGGTCAATTTTAAGTGCTGTTATTGTGAAGTGGAGATGTCTATGAGCACCAAGCTCACAGGACGGGACCACTGAGTGCTGAAGCTTGTAGCTTGTAAAATCACTCACAACCGAGTTCCAAACTGCCTCTGGAAGCAACATCAGCACAAGAACTGTTTGTCGGGAGCTTCATGAAATGTGATTTTCAGATACAGCTTTAGCTACACAGCTTATAAGCGCGCAGTGACAATTTATTGAAAGGATTTTTCAATGTTTAGAAATAGATGGATTTTGGAGATAGACTACACTACACATTCCAACTGTTGGAATGAAGTTGGAATTAGTTGGAGTTACTGAATCAGAATGGAGTTCCTTTGGGGGACTGATCTCATCTTGGCATATTCTACACTTTCACAATAGATTCTCATAGTTCAACAGTTTACCATAGTGGAACATTAAGTTTAAAATCAAAATTGTGAGTGATCCAAGGAGACAGCTAGCCCAGATCCCAGCATCAGAGATTTATCTATTATCTGCCTTTCTCTCTCAAAGGGATTTCATGCCAGTAACTTGCAGATGGATTTCATACCAGTAACTTGCAGATGGATTTCATACTAGTAACTTGCAGATGGATTTCATTGCAGTAACTTGCAGATGGATTTCATACCAGTAACTTGCAGATGGATTTCATACCAGTAACTTGCAGATGGATTTCATACCAGTAACTTGCAGATGGATTTCATACCAGTAACTTGCAGAGGGCTTTCATTGCAGTAACTTGCAGATGGATTTCATACCAGTAACTTGCAGATGGATTTCATACCAGTAACTTGCAGAGGGCTTTCATTGCAGTAACTTGCAGAGGGCTTTCATTGAAGGAACTTGCAGAGGGATTTCATACCAGTAACTTGCAGATGGATTTCATACCAGTAACTTGCAGATGGATTTCATACCAGTAACTTGCTGATGGATTTCATACCAGTAACTTGCTGATGGATTTCATACCAGTAACTTGCAGATGGATTTCATACCAGTAACTTGCAGATGGATTTCATACCAGTAACTTGCAGATGAATTTCATACCAGTAACTTGCAGAGGGCTTTCATTGCAGGAACTTGCAAAGGGCTTTCATTGCAGTAACTTGCAGTTTCCCAAAGAGTGAGTGAAGATGTTCCTGATAAATGGAGATAGATAGACTACAGATGAGTGGATTGTGGTCGGTAATGTGTTGTTGCATACCATCCAGCTTTGTTTACATCTGTCTCCATGGTGATGGTTTCACCTGACAACCAGTATTGCCCTCAGTGACTGATAGGAGTTGAGGTTTGTGGAATAATACAGTTTACATCTGTCTCCATGGTGATGGTTTCACCTGACAACCGGTATTGCCCTCAGTGACTGATAGGAGTTGAGGTTTGTGGAATAATACAGTCTCTGGATGTGATTCACGACATGACCAAAAGTATGTGGACACCTGCTCGTCGAACATCTCATTCCAAAATAATGGGCATTAATATGGAGTTGGTGCCCAATTTGCTGCTATAACAGCCTCCACTCTTCTGGGAAGGCTTTCCACTAGATGTTGGAACATTGCTGCGGGGACTTGCTTCCATTCAGCCACAAGACCATTAGTAAGGTCAGGAACTGATGTTGGGTGATTAGTCCTGGCTCGCAGTCGGCGTTCCAATTCATCCCAAAGGTGTTTGATGGAGTTGAGGTCAGGGCTCTGTGCAGGCCAGTCAAGTTCTTCCACACCGATCTTGACAAACCATTTCTGTATGGACCTCGCTTTGTGGGGTATTGTCATGCTGAAACAGGAAAGGACCTTCCCCAAACTGTTGCCACAAAGGTTGGAAGCACAGAATCGTCTAGAATGTCAGACTAAAATCAAATCAAATGTTATTGGTCACATTCCCGCGTTTAGCAGATGTTATTGCGGGTGTAGCAAAATGCTTGTGCTTCTAGCTCCGACAGTGCAGTAATATCTAACAAGTAATATCTAACAAATTACACAACATATACCCAATACACACAAACCTAAGTAGGAATGAATTAAGACTATATACATATGGACGAGTGATGTCAGAGCAGAACGGACTAAGATACAGTAGAATAGTATAGAATACAGTATATACATATGAGATGAGAAATACCAGATATGTCAACATTACTAAGTGACTATGATAATGTAGAATAGTATAGAATACAGTATATACATATGAGATGAGTAATGCCAGATATGTAAACATTATTGTTGTAGCGTTGTAGCATTAAGATTTCCCTTCACTGGAACTAAGGGGCCCGAACCATGAAAAAGCCCCAGACCATTATTCCTCCTCCACCAAATGAAACGTGATTCATTACTCCAAAGAACGCGTTTCCAATGGCGCCGAGCTTTACACCACTCCAGCCAACGGTTGGCATGGTGATCTTACACTTGTGTGCGGCTGCTCGGCCATTAAAACCCGCTCCATGAATCATGAAGCTTGTGTGGCCTACCACTTCGCGGCTGAGCCATTGTTGCTCCTAGACATTTCCACTTCACAATAACAGTACATGCAGTTGACGGGGGCAGACATTTGACAAACTGACTTGTTGGAAAGGTGGCATCCTATGACGGTGTCATGTTGAAATTCACTGAGCTCTTCAGTACGGGCCATTCTACTGCCAATGTTTGTCTATGGAGATTGCATGGCTGTTTGAGCAATTTTATACACCAATCAATAACAGTGTGGCTGAAATAGCGTAATCCACTCATTTCAAGGGGTGTCCACATACTTTTGTATATATAGTGTATGAATGTGCATTCCAATTCCCTAGTTATTGACAATAATTATGACTTAAAAAATTCAGTATGATGTAGTTAGGAATTTACCCAAAGCTGGTGCAACCTAGCCTGGTTAAACCAGACTGAATGGAGTGTTCAGTCTAGTTTACCCAGGCTAGGTGCAACCAGCGCCAGGACAGGAAGTATGTGACTGACTTCATTTAACATTCTGTAGCTTTGCCAAGCTGGAGGATCTTCCGTCAGAGCAGTGGAACCACGCCACGGTGAGGAACGCTCTTAAGGAGCTTCTCAAGGAGATGAACCAAAGCACACTGGCTAAGGAGTGCCCACTGTCACAGGTAATACTTCAGCCCTATCAAACCTCCACAACAGTCCATTACTACACTGATCTGCTAAATTCTCTCACAATTGGTGGGTGGGGGGCTTAACAACCTCTGTGGCTAAGCAGGTTCAGCATCAACTATTTTTGCACAGACTACATACTGCCCAAAACAAAGCATTAGTCCTAGGTTAAATAATGCATGTGTGAAACAAGGGAAAATTAGCCCGAGGCCAGTGGGACAGTCTCATTCCTGGGGTGGAAGATAGCCCTGTTTTTAATGCAATACAGGGTAACAGGGCCCTTATGTCTGGCTAAGCCTATTCCTCATCAGTGTGTTGTGCTGTCTGGATGAGAGGGTGTTGATCTCTGCCATGTGTGGCTGCTGAGGGGTTTTAATTCCATGGGGGGCTTCCTCTGGTGATATACAGTGGGGCAAAAAAGTATTTAGTCAGCCACCAATTGTGCAAGTTCTCCCACTTAAAAAGATGAGAGAGGCCTGTAATTTTCATCATAGGTACACTTCAACTATGACAGACAAAATGAGAAGAGAAAATACAGAAAATCCCATTGTAGGATTTTTAATGAATTTATTTGCAAATTATGGTGGAAAATAAGCATTTGGTCAATAACAAAAGTTTATCTCAATACTTTGTTATATACCCTTTGTTGGCAATGACAGAGGTCAAACATTTTCTGTAAGTCTTCACAAGGTTTTCACACACTGTTGCTGGTATTTTGGCCCATTCCTCCATGCAGATCTCCTCTAGAGCAGTGATGTTTTGGGGCTGTTGCTGGGCAACACGGATTTTCAACTCCCTCCAAAGATTTCTATGGGGTTGAGATCTGGAGACTGGCTAGGCCACTCCAGGACCTTGAAATGCTTCTTACGAAGCCACTCCTTCGTTGCCCGGGCGGTGTGTTTGGGATCATTGTCATGCTGAAAGACCCAGCCACGTTTCATCTTCAATGCCCTTGCTGATGGAAGGAGGTTTTCACTCAAAATCTCACGATACATGGCCCTATTCATTCTTTCCTTTACACGGATCAGTCGTCCTGGTCCCTTTGCAGAAAAACAGCCCCAAAGCATGATATTTCCACCCCCATGCTTCACAGTAGGTATGGTGTTCTTTGGATGCAACTCAGCATTCTTTGTCCTCCAAACACGACGAGTTGAGTTTTTACCAAAAAGTTCTATTTTTGTTTCACCTGACCATATGACATTCTCCCAATCTTCTTCTGGATCATCGAAATGCTCTCTAGCAAACTTCAGACGGGCCTGGACATGTACTGGCTTAAGCAGGGGGACATGTCTGGCACTGCAGGATTTGAGTCCCTGGCGGCGTAGTGTGTTACTGATGGTAGGCTTTGTTACTTTGGTCCCAGCTCTCTGCAGGTCATTCACTAGGTCCCCCCGTGTGGTTCTGGGATTTTTGCTCACCGTTCTTGTGATCATTTTGACCCCACAGGGTGAGATCTTGCGTGGAGCCCCAGATCGAGGGAGATTATCAGTGGTCTTGTATGTCTTCCATTTCCTAATAATTGCTCCCACAGTTGATTTCTTCAAACCAAGCTGCTTACCTATTGCAGATTCAGTCTTCCCAGCCTGGTGAAGGTCTACAATTTTGTTTCTGGTGTCCTTTGACAGCTCTTTGGTCTTGGCCATAGTGGAGTTTGGAGTGTGGCTGTTTGAGGTTGTGGACAGGTGTCTTTTATACTGATAACAAGTTCAAACAGGTGCCATTAATACAGGTAACGAGTGGAGGACAGAGGAGCTTCTTAAAGAAGAAGTTACAGGTCTGTGAGAGCCAGAAATCTTGCTTGTTTGTAGGTGACCAAATACTTATTTTCCACCATAATTTACAAATAAATTCATAAAAAATCCTATAATGTAATTTTCTGGATTTTTTTTCTCAATTTGTCTGCCATAGTTGAAGTGTATGATGAAAATTACAGGCCTCTCTCATCTTTTTAAGTGGGAGAACTTGCACAATTGGTGGCTGACTAAATACTTTTTTGCCCCACTGTATGTCCGTCTTCTTCAATGATCGTGTGTGTGTGAGCGACCATGCAAATTTGTCTCCAGTCAATCCCCTCTCCCTCTACCTCTCTCTCGCTCTCTCTCCCTCTCTCCCTCTCCCTCTCCCTCTCTCTCTCTCTCTCTCTCTCTCTCTCTCTCTCTCTCTCCAGAGTATGATTTCCTCAATAGTAAACAGCTCCTACTATGCCAATGTCTCCACTGCCAAATGCCAGGAGTTTGGACGCTGGTACAAGAAGTATAAGAAAATCAAAGGTGATTTTTGTGACCCCTTGGGATCTCCAGCTGGCATGGACCATTTTCTCTTGTACACCATTTATATCAACCCCCTTCTCACAGCCACTTTACAAACTGTCTCCTATCCTTCTCTAACCTAAAACAGACAATGATTATCATGTACTTTATTTGGGCAAGCCATTTGAGTGACAGCCTCTTAGCGGCCAATGGCCATTCCCAGTTCTGTCCTGGGCTGACCCCTCGCTGGTGTCTGAAAGTCTGCCGCACAGACTCTTCAGTGTTGCCTGTTAACTGACATCCCCATTCACACAGACTCATCAGTGTAACCACAACCACAGGGGGTCCTACAGTACAACACAGACCACTGTCCCCCCCCACGTCTGTCTGTCTGTCTGTCTGTCTGTCTGTCTGTCTGTCTGTCTGTCTGTCAGTCTGTCCATTACACAGCCTGCACGGGACAATTTCTCCTCTCCTCTCCAGCCTCCTTGTCCTCCATTACACACACATACTCCCATCCCCCCCATAGCTCTATTATTACCCTGCCTGAACCCCAGAGAGACCAGAGGAGAATAGAGTGATGTGGAAGGAGGCAGCGGGTGTCTGACAGAGTGAGTTGATGCAGTGTTGGGTTACACAGCCACTCCACTATTAGTTCTGGCCTCTGACTGGCAGGGAGAAACACATGCTGATCGCTCGCTAGCCTCCTGATGCGGACCCAGAGAGTAATCTCTCGTGGACAGATTCAGGCAGTGACAACTTTCACAACCAAGATTAGCTGTCCTGTCAGTCATAGTTGAGGTGTGCAGATAGGTGTAGAGGAGAGGAATGGGTGATCTCCCGTTGGCTGGCTGTCCTGTCAGTCATAGTTGAGGAGTGCAGATAGGTGTAGAGGAGAGGAATGGGTGATCACCCGTTGGCTGGCTGTCCTGTCAGTCATAGTTGAGGAGTGCAGATAGGTGTAGAGGAGAGGAATGGGTGATCTCCCGATGGCTGGCTGTCCTGTCAGTCATAGTTGAGGAGTGCAGATAGGTGTAGAGGAGAGGAATGTGTATATGTGTGTGTTGTGAAGTGTTTTGCATCTCACCCTATCTCTCGCTCTCATTTCCTAGGAGACTATCAGGAGAAGATGTGGCCAGGAAGAGAACATTCTGAAATCAAAGGTGACGAATCTACTGTTTGTACTGTTTCTATGGTTAACTGAAGTTAGAATTTGTCCCGTGGTGTTAGATAAGCACCACACTCATCTCCCCCTCCCCACCTTCCTTTCCCTTCCCCAGTGGAGAGAGACAGCCTGGCAGACTTCTATGTCCTGGGCCAGCGTCCCCCTCCCCACCTGGCCAGCCTGATCCAGCTCAGCCACCTCAGAGGGGGTGGAGGTGCTCTCCTCAAGGGTGGCTCCGGGGACCCCCAAAACCCCTCCCAACAACAACAACAATCCCAACAACAACACCCCCCCTCGCCCCATGGCCAGCACCACAACAGCCCCCCCCTACGTGGCCAGGTCCCCCCTCCCGGCCCTCCAACCTCCCTCCAACCTCTCCTCGGACCAGGCGGGCTTCTCTCCCCCCAGCTCAGCCCTCAGCTGGTTCGACAGCAGCTAGCCATGGCTCACCTCATCAACCAGCAGCTAGCTGTTAGCCGCCTGCTAGCCCACCAGCATCCACAGGCCCTCAACCAGCATTTCCTCAACCACCCTCCTATCCCTCGCCCCTCCAAGGCAGGGGCCCCTGGGGACCCTGGGAGCAACCCGTCTGCTGCGGAGGTCTCCATTGATATCTACCAGCACGTCAGGGATGAACTGAAGAGGGCCAGCGTCTCACAGGCCGTGTTCGCCCGCGTGGCCTTCAACAGAACACAGGTAACCAGACTAACAGAACACAGGTAACCAGACTAACAGAACACAGGTAACCAGACTAACAGAACACAGGTAACCAGACTAACAGAACACAGGTAACCAGACTAATAGAACACAGGTAACCAGACTAACAGAACACTGGTAACCAGACTCACAGAACACAGGTAATACAGTTAACAGAACACAGGTAACCAGACTAACATAACACAGGTAACCAGACTAACAGAACACAGGTAACCAGACTAACAGAACACAGGTAATACAGTTAACAGAACACAGATAACCAGACTAACAGAACACAGGTAATACAGTTAACAGAACACAGGTAACCAGACTAACAGAACACAGTTAACCAGACTAACAGAACACAGGTAATACAGTTAACAGAACACAGGTAACCAGACTAACAGAACACAGGTAATAAAGTTAACAGAATACAGGTAACCAGACTAACAGAACACAGGTAACCAGACTAACAGAATACAGGTAACCAGACTAACAGAATACAGGTAACCAGACTAACAGAATACAGGTAACCAGACTAACAGAACACAGGTAACCAGACTAACAGAACACAGGTAATACAGTTAACATAACACAGGTAACCAGACTTGGATGGCCTTTAACAGAACACAGGGCAGAAAACCCACAAAGTGTCTAGCCACACACAGGGCAGGGCAGGGTAGGGAAGGGCTGAAGAACTGAAGACACAGGGTGAGAGGATGGAAGGAATATCAAGGCTGATGTCCCATTCAATACAATAGCATTATATTTGGATTATTGGGATGACTTTGAGACAAATTAGCAGCAATATTTTCTGATTTGGTTTCTCCTCTGAGTTTCAGACAGTTTCATCTCTCTGTATAGTGTTATGAGTGAGGTAATCTGGTGTAACAGCTTGCTGTGTTCCCCCGTTCCAGTTCAGTTTCCTCCTCCGCCCTCCCAGCAGTACACACACCTGCTGCATTCACACACACCCCATTAGAGCCAATATGGAGCCCACGTGAGGGGTGGGAGGTTACAGCTTTAGAGCAGGTGAAGGGTGTGTGTGTGTCTGCATGCTTGTGTGTACGTGCGAGTGAGTACAGTGTGTGTGTATACAAGCTGCAAGCCACTCATTCTAAAAGTATACGTTGGCGGCGTGTGTGTGTGTGTGTGCGTGTGTGTGCGTGTGCGTGTGTGTGTGCACCAGGGCCTGCTGTCGGAGATTCTGCGGAAGGAGGAGGACCCTCGCTCTGCCTCTCAGTCCCTGCTGGTCAACCTCAAAGCCATGCAGAACTTCCTCATCCTCCCTGAGGGGGAGAGAGACCGTATTTACCAGGAGGAGCGTGAGCGCAGCATCAACCCCTCTGTCGGCCTGCCCCCTACCCCTACCTCCAGTCCCGGGGGCCCCCGCCTCTCTCAGGTACCCCGCCCTCCACCCACCACCCACCGATCCCCAAAACTACTGTAAACACTCTCCACAAAACTCCCCTACAGCAGGGCCTGTGTGTGTCTGGTTGACTGTGTGATGTCTGTCTGTATTTGTGCCTCATGGATCATGTTGTCTTTGTGTTTTAGTTTTCGTATGGATGTTGGAAAGTTTTCTTTGAGTTTGCTTTGGTTGGTGTCTGTGGTGTTAGTATTGGTTGGTGTGTCTGTGATGTTAGTATTGGTTGGTGTGTCTGTGATGTTAATATTGGTTGGTGTCTGTGGTGTTAGTATTGGTTGGTGTGTCTGTGATGTTAGTATTGGTTGGTGTGTCTGTGGTGTTAGTATTGGTTGGTGTGTCTGTGATGTTAGTATTGGTTGGTGTGTCTGTGATGTTGTATTGGTTGGTGTGTCTGTGGTGTTAGTATTAGTTGGTGTGTCTGTGATGTTAGTATTGGTTGGTGTGTCTGTGATATTAGGGGTGGTGTGTCTGTGATGTTAGTATTGGTTGGTGTGTCTGTGATGTTAGTATTGGTGTGTCTGTGATGTTAGTATTGGTTGGTGTGTCTGTGATGTTAGTATTGGTTGGTGTGTCTGTGATGTTAGTATTGCTTGGTGTGTCTGTGATGTTAGTATTGGTTGGTGTGTCTGTGATGTTAGTATTGGTTGGTGTGTCTGTGATGTTAGTATTGGTTGGTGTGTCTGTGATGTTAGTATTGGTTGGTGTGTCTGTGATGTTAGTATTGGTTGGTGTGTCTGTGATGTTAGTATTGGTTGGTGTGTCTGTGATGTTAGTATTGATGTGTCTGTGATGTTAGTATTGGTTGGTGTGTCTGTGATGTTAGTATTGGTTGGTGTGTCTGTGATGTTAGTATTGGTGTGTCTGTGATGTTAGTATTGGTTGGTGTGTCTGTGATGTTAATATTGGTTGGTGTGTCTGTGATGTTAGTATTGGTTGGTGTCTGTGATGTTAGTATTGGTTGGTGTGTCTGTGGTGTTAGTGTTGGTGTGTCTGTGATGTTAATATTGGTTGGTGTGTCTGTGATGTTAGTTTTGGTTGGTGTGTCTGTGGTGTTAGTATTGGTTGGTGTGTCTGTGATATTAGGGGTGGTGTGTCTGTGATGTTAGTATTGGTTGGTGTGTCTGTGATGTTAGTATTGGTTGGTGTGTCTGTGGTGTTAGTGTTGGTGTGTCTGTGATGTTAATATTGGTTGGTGTGTCTGTGATGTTAGTATTGGTTGGTGTGTCTGTGATGTTAGTATTGGTTGGTGTGTCTGTGATATTAGGGGTGGTGTGTCTGTGATGTTAGTATTGGTTGGTGTGTCTGTGATGTTAGTATTGGTTGGTGTCTGTGATGTTAGTATTGGTTGGTGTGTCTGTGATGTTAGTATTGGTTGGTGTGTCTGTGATGTTAGTATTGGTTGGTGTGTCTGTGATGTTAGTATTGGTTGGTGTGTCTGTGATGTTAGTATTGGTTGGTGTGTCTGTGATGTTAGTATTGGTTGGTGTGTCTGTGATGTTAGTATTGGTTGGTGTGTCTGTGATGTTAATATTGGTTGGTGTGTCTGTGATGTTAGTATTGGTTGGTGTGTCTGTGATGTTAGTATTGGTTGGTGTGTCTGTGGTGTTAGTGTTGGTGTGTCTGTGATGTTAATATTGGTTGGTGTGTCTGTGATGTTAGTTTTGGTTGGTGTGTCTGTGGTGTTAGTATTGGTTGGTGTGTCTGTGATATTAGGGGTGGTGTGTCTGTGATGTTAGTATTGGTTGGTGTGTCTGTGATGTTAGTATTGGTTGGTGTGTCTGTGGTGTTAGTGTTGGTGTGTCTGTGATGTTAATATTGGTTGGTGTGTCTGTGATGTTAGTATTGGTTGGTGTGTCTGTGATGTTAGTATTGGTTGGTGTGTCTGTGATATTAGGGGTGGTGTGTCTGTGATGTTAGTATTGGTTGGTGTGTCTGTGATGTTAGTATTGGTTGGTGTCTGTGATGTTAGTATTGGTTGGTGTGTCTGTGATGTTAGTATTGGTTGGTGTGTCTGTGATGTTAGTATTGGTTGGTGTGTCTGTGATGTTAGTATTGGTTGGTGTGTCTGTGATGTTAGTATTGGTTGGTGTGTCTGTGATGTTAGTATTGGTTGGTGTGTCTGTGATGTTAGTATTGGTTGGTGTGTCTGTGATGTTAGTATTGGTTGGTGTGTCTGTGATGTTAGTATTGGTGTGTCTGTGATGTTAGTATTGGTTGGTGTGTCTGTGATGTTAGTATTGGTTGGTGTGTCTGTGATGTTAGTATTGGTTGGTGTCTGTGATGTTAGTATTGGTTGGTGTGTCTGTGATGTTAGTATTGGTTGGTGTCTGTGATGTTAGTATTGGTTGGTGTGTCTGTGATATTAGGGGTGGTGTGTCTGTGATGTTAGTATTGGTTGGTGTGTCTGTGGTGTTAGTATTGGTTGGTGTGTCTGTGATGTTAGTATTGGTTGGTGTGTCTGTGATGTTAGTATTGGTTGGTGTGTCTGTGATGTTAGTATTGGTTGGTGTCTGTGATGTTAGTATTGGTTGGTGTGTCTGTGATGTTAGTATTGGTTGGTGTGTCTGTGATGTTAGTATTGGTGTGTCTGTGATGTTAGTATTGGTTGGTGTGTCTGTGATGTTAGTATTGGTTGGTGTGTCTGTGATGTTAGTATTGGTGTGTCTGTGATGTTAGTATTGGTTGGTGTGTCTGTGATGTTAGTATTGGTTGGTGTCTGTGATGTTAGTATTGGTTGGTGTGTCTGTGATATTAGGGGTGGTGTGTCTGTGATGTTAGTATTGGTTGGTGTGTCTGTGATGTTAGTATTGGTTGGTGTCTGTGATGTTAGTATTGGTTGGTGTGTCTGTGATGTTAGTATTGGTTGGTGTGTCTGTGATGTTAGTATTGGTGTGTCTGTGATGTTAGTATTGGTTGGTGTGTCTGTGATGTTAGTATTGGTTGGTGTGTCTGTGATGTTAGTATTGGTGTGTCTGTGATGTTAGTATTGGTTGGTGTGTCTGTGATGTTAGTATTGGTTGGTGTGTCTGTGATGTTAGTATTGGTGTGTCTGTGATGTTAGTATTGGTTGGTGTGTCTGTGATATTAGGGGTGGTGTGTCTGTGATGTTAGTATTGGTTGGTGTGTCTGTGATGTTAGTATTGGTTGGTGTGTCTGTGATGTTAGTATTGGTGTGTCTGTGATGTTAGTATTGGTTGGTGTGTCTGTGGTGTTAGTATTGGTTGGTGTGTCTGTGATGTTAGTATTGGTTGGTGTGTCTGTGATGTTAGTATTGGTGTGTCTGTGATGTTAGTATTGGTTGGTGTGTCTGTGATGTTAGTGTTGGTTGGTGTGTCTGTGATGTTAGTATTGGTGTGTCTGTGATGTTAGTATTGGTTGGTGTGTCTGTGATATTAGGGGTGGTGTGTCTGTGATGTTAGTATTGGTTGGTGTGTCTGTGATGTTAGTATTGGTTGGTGTGTCTGTGATGTTAGTATTGGTGTGTCTGTGATGTTAGTATTGGTTGGTGTGTCTGTGGTGTTAGTATTGGTTGGTGTGTCTGTGATGTTAGTATTGGTTGGTGTGTCTGTGATGTTAGTATTGGTTGGTGTGTCTGTGATGTTAGTATTGGTGTGTCTGTGATGTTAGTATTGGTTGGTGTGTCTGTGATGTTGTATTGGTGTGTCTGTGGTGTTAGTGTTGGTGTGTCTGTGATGTTAGTATTGGTTGGTGTGTCTGATGTTATTATTGGTTGGTGTGTCTGTGATGTTAGTTTTGGTTGGTGTGTCTGTGATGTTAGTATTGGTTGGTGTGTCTGTGATATTAGGGGTGGTGTGTCTGTGATGTTAGTATTGGTTGGTGTGTCTGTGATGTTGTATTGGTGTGTCTGTGGTGTTAGTATTGGTTGGTGTGTCTGTGATGTTAGTATTGGTTGGTGTGTCTGTGATGTTAGTATTGGTTGGTGTGTCTGTGATGTTAGTATTGGTTGGTGTGTCTGTGATATTAGGGGTGGTGTGTCTGTGATGTTAGTATTGGTTGGTGTGTCTGTGATGTTGTATTGGTGTGTCTGTGGTGTTAGTATTGGTTGATGTGTCTGTGATGTTAGTATTGGTTGGTGTGTCTGTGATATTAGGGGTGGTGTGTCTGTGATGTTAGTATTGGTTGGAGTGTCTGTGATGTTAGTATTGGTTGGTGTGTCTGTGGTGTTAGTATTGATGTGTCTGTGATGTTAGTATTGGTTGGTGTGTCTGTGATGTTAGTATTGGTTGGTGTGTCTGTGATGTTAGTATTGGTGTGTCTGTGATGTTAGTATTGGTTGGAGTGTCTGTGATGTTAGTATTGGTTGGTGTGTCTGTGGTGTTAGTATTGATGTGTCTGTGATGTTAGTATTGGTTGGTGTGTCTGTGATGTTAGTATTGGTTGGTGTGTCTGTGATGTTATTATTGGTTGGTGTGTCTGTGATGTTAGTTTTGGTTGGTGTGTTGGTGATGTTAGTATTGGTGTGTCTGTGATGTTAGTATTGGTTGGTGTGTCTGTGATATTAGGGGTGGTGTGTCTGTGATGTTAGTATTGGTTGGTGTGTCTGTGATGTTAGTATTGGTTGGTGTGTCTGTGATGTTAGTATTGGTGTGTCTGTGATGTTAGTGTTGGTGTGTCTGTGATGTTAGTATTGGTTGGTGTGTCTGTGATGTTATTATTGGTTGGTGTGTCTGTGATGTTAGTTTTGGTGTGTCTGTGGTGTTAGTGTTGGTGTGTCTGTGATGTTAGTATTGGTTGGTGTGTCTGTGATGTTATTATTGGTTGGTGTGTCTGTGATGTTATTATTGGTTGGTGTGTCTGTGATGTTGTATTGGTGTGTCTGTGGTGTTAGTATTGGTTGGTGTGTCTGTGATGTTAGTATTGGTTGGTGTGTCTGTGATATTAGGGGTGGTGTGTCTGTGATGTTAGTATTGCTTGGTGTGTCTGTGATGTTAGTATTGGTTGGTGTGTCTGTGATGTTAGTATTGGTGTGTCTGTGATGTTAGTGTTGGTGTGTCTGTGATGTTAGTATTGGTTGGTGTGTCTGTGATGTTATTATTGGTTGGTGTGTCTGTGATGTTAGTTTTGGTGTGTCTGTGGTGTTAGTGTTGGTGTGTCTGTGATGTTAGTATTGGTTGGTGTGTCTGTGATGTTATTATTGGTTGGTGTGTCTGTGATGTTAGTTTTGGTGTGTCTGTGGTGTTAGTGTTGGTGTGTCTGTGATGTTAGTTTTGGTTGGTGTGTCGGTGATGTTAGTATTGGTGTGTCTGTGATGTTAGTATTGGTTGGTGTGTCTGTGATGTTAGTATTGGTTGGTGTGTCTGTGATATTAGGGGTGGTGTGTCTGTGATGTTAGTATTGGTTGGTGTGTCTGTGATGTTGTATTGGTGTGTCTGTGGTGTTAGTATTGGTTGGTGTGTCTGTGATGTTAGTATTGGTTGGTGTGTCTGTGATATTAGGGGTGGTGTGTCTGTGATGTTAGTATTGGTTGGAGTGTCTGTGATGTTAGTATTGGTTGGTGTGTCTGTGGTGTTAGTATTGATGTGTCTGTGATGTTAGTATTGGTTGGAGTGTCTGTGATGTTAGTATTGGTTGGTGTGTCTGTGGTGTTAGTATTGGTTGGTGTGTCTGTGGTGTTAGTATTGGTTGATGTGTCTGTGATAGTATTGGTTGGAGTGTCTGTGATGTTAGTATTGGTTGGTGTGTCTGTGGTGTTAGTATTGATGTGTCTGTGATGTTAGTATTGGTTGGTGTGTCTGTGTTCTACACCAGAGGGTCTCTCAAGTCAAGGTTAGAAAATGGAAAGGGTATAGTACTAAACACTCTGATCTATCTGTATCTAACCATAGCTTGAGTAAAGGCACTTAAATACATTAAAATACTTTCCATTGATTGTTTCTATGTATGTTGTAGTTGTGGCTGAAGAAGTGGTAACATGTGTAAACGTTTGACAGGATCTATTTAGACCGACCGTGACTAACCATGTCCCATACCACCTCATGCAGAAGGTGTGGGAGAGAGGTCTGGACGAACAGCTCACTCCTGATGCCTGGGCTGCTATCTGGAAGAACAAGACAAAAGCCTCTGTGGTGAGCCGTGTATTCATCCACAATCGCTTTTGACTCGCTCACAGAATGTACCTCATACGGAATTACTTTTGGTCAGAAATGGCTGAATTACTTATGTCAAATACTGGCTATGATTTGTTTAGCTTGCATGGTACTGTGGAATCAAAGGAGTAGTCCCAAAGTACACGACTGTCGCTACTTCCTGTTGTAGCTACGGTAAACGCAGTATATTTTGGTAATTGAGTACTGACTCTAAAGAAAGAGTTCTGTACCTCTCTTTACATGTTTACACTAAATAAACAGCCTTTAACCTGTTGTCATAGTAATGTGTGCTAGAGAGAGGGACACTTGGTTTTGTTATACTTACCAACCCCACACAGCCTTATAGGACCATCACAGATAACATACTATGATGCCATACCAGGGCAAACACGCATTCTCTCTGTTCGGCATCATCATTATTATGTCTGTACATATTTATCTTGATGCCATAGTTTATACTTGGGAACGCCAGATTACTAGTCTGGACCTGCACAGATAACTTCAAAGTCTTCGAAGAGAACATAATGAGATTAAATACAGTGTAATTCAAACATAGATTAGAGTACAAAGGAGAGGAGAGAGAATGACTTAATGACTTTTAATCTGTATACATTATTCTCCATGTCAGAAACATGTATATCTATGTGTATAATGTGTGTAAAAAAAACAATCGTAAACTGATCATCAACAGATTACCCATCATGCTTAGTTAAAACCTTTGGTCCTTGGTGTGGCAACATGTGGACTGGAGTTGGCAGTGTTACCCACGCAGGCAAGCTCTGGTAACTCATGGTTAGATAACTGTTTTCTCTGTGGACCCTCTCTCCCCGGTCCCTATCCCTCCTCCCCTCCAGCCCAAGCCACCAGGCCCCAACCCAGACCTGCCCCTGAAGCTGGAGTCTCTGGTCAACATCACGTCAGGTATCTATGATGAGATCCAGCAGGAGATGAAGAGGGCCAAGGTGTCTCAGGCGCTGTTCGCCAAGGTGGCTGCCAACAAGAGCCAGGTGAGAGGCCTGTTTGACCCATGACATTGTTCCTATCCTGCTACAATGTTCCCAATCTATTGTGCCATAGTGTGTCCCTCTGCTTGAGGTAGAAGTGGCCCTTAACATCTAGGATCCCATTACCCAACTCCAAATCCTAACCTTAACCATTAAGGGAATGGAAACATATCTGGCCCTTGTCAGGTGGTTATGGGTAGTTTCTCTACCTCCTCCTGTCCCTGTGATGTGGGTGGGATTACCTTCTTCCCCAGGCTGTTGTGTCAGACTGTCAGTTAACTTCCACAGCAGCAGATAAGCAATACCAGACAGACAGACAGACAGACAGACAGACAGACAGACAGACAGACAGACAGACAGACAGACAGACAGACAGACAGACAGACAGACAGACTACACACTACACACTACACAGACACACTACACAGACACACACACACACACTACACAGACACACACACACTACACAGACACACACTACACAGACACACACTACACAGACACACACTAAACAGGCAGACACACACTCTCTCGTGAATAGACCTACTCTCTCTCATGCGATCATGTGATCAATCAACGTTTTGTTGCAGTTTGATTCAGTTAGACAGAGTGCATCAAATTAATTCTGACCGCTTTAAGTTTTTCTTGGTAGTTTGTGAGTTGACAGACAGACAGACAGACACACTGTTTAGAGCACATGAAGTCTGTGTCTCCCAGGTTCAGGGGTCGGGGGGTCCAGGGCTGGCTGGCTGGGCTAGGCTGGGCTGGGGTTCATGGCTCACTGCACCCATCTGCTGCAGCTGAGAGGAGAGAGGGTTTCAACTATTCTGCCTTATTATTATTCGACCATGCTGGTCATTTATGAACATTTGAACATCTTGACCATGTTTTGTTATAATCTCCACCCGGCACAGCCAGAAGAGGACTGGCCACCCCACATAGCCTGGTTCCTCTCTAGGTTTCTTCCTAGGTTTTGGCCTTTCTAGGGAGTTTTTCCTAGCCACCGTGCTTCTTCACCTGCATTGCTTGCTGTTTGGGGTTTTAGGCTGGGTTTCTGTACAGCACTTTGAGATATCAGCTGATGTACGAAGGGCTATATAAAATAAATTTGATTGATTGATTGATGATGAGAGAGGTGGAGACCTGATCAGGTTATTAACACTGCATGCTGGTAGAGTCTGGATGCACACAACAGCTGGTGTCAGACTGGCCCATTCTAGCAGAGATAATCAAATCTTCTCCGTCTCTCTCTCTCTCCCCCCTCCCTCCCTCCCTCCCTCCCTCCCTCCCTCCCTCCCTCCCTCCCTCCCTTCCTCCCTCCCTATCTCAGGGCTGGCTGTGTGAGTTGCTGCGGTGGAAGGAGAACCCTAGCCCAGAGAACCGTACTCTGTGGGAGAACCTGTGCACCATCCGGAGGTTCCTGACCCTGTCCCAGACAGAGAGGGACATGGTGTATGAAGAGGAGTCAAGGCACCACCACAGTGAGAGAGTCCACACTGTACTACACCTGCCCCAAGACCCACAGGTGAGACCAGCCCATCTAGGATCAGATGAACCTAGCCTGCATACTAACCTTAGTGCTATGGATCAGATGAACCTAGCCTGCATGCTAACCTTAGTGCTATGGATCAGATGAACCTAGCCTGCATGCTAACCTTAGTGCTATGGATCAGATGAACCTAGCCTGCATGCTAACCTTAGTGCTATGGATCAGATGAACCTAGCCTGCATGCTAACCTTAGTGCTATGGATCAGATGAACCTAGCCTGCATGCTAACCTTAGTGCTATGGATCAGATGAACCTAGCCTGCATGCTAACCTTAGTGCTATGGATCAGATCAACCTAGCCTGCATACTAACCTTAGTGCTATGGATCAGATGAACCTAGCCTGCATGCTAACCTTAGTGCTATGGATCAGATCAACCTAGCCTGCATACTAACCTTAGTGCTATGGATCAGATGAACCTAGCCTGCATGCTAACCTTAGTGCTATGGATCAGATGAACCTAGCCTGCATACTAACCTTAGTGCTATGGATCAGATGAACCTAGCCTGCATACTAACCTTAGTGCTATGGATCAGATCAACCTAGCCTGCATACTAACCTTAGTGCTATGGATCAGATGAACCTAGCCTGCATGCTAACCTTAGTGCTATGGATCAGATGAACCTAGCCTGCATGCTAACCTTAGTGCTATGGATCAGATGAACCTAGCCTGCATACTAACCTTAGTACTATGGGTCTGCACTGTCCATCTCTATGTGAGTACAGAGTTTTATACAGCACAGCACTATTTATTTTTATTAAAACAATTTAAAATAAGATATTATTTGAGCAGGAAAGATAATACAATCGATACATATGAGACAACATCAATGTGGGGTAGAGAACAGAGACCCCAGTCACATATTCATAACAACAGGGATCCACAAATAATGATCCATACCAAAAAGATGTTTAGACACCTATGCATAGAGCATCATACACAGAGGTACAGTAGTCCAGCCTTGCTGATTAAATTGACTTTCTCAATGCCAGCCAGAGTCATTATTGGATGGAATACCTTTCTACCTCCTTCTGTCCTTGTGATGTGGCTGGGGTCGGTCAGAGGTCATGACCCTCTTCCCCAGGCTGTTGTATCAGACCGTCAGTGTGTATCTGCCCCAAATACCAACCTGGGGAAGAACTGATCGACACTGGAGATCTCTCATACTGCTGGGAAATTACATGTGATACCTGTCCTGCATATCTCTCAACCCCACCCTTAACCCCCCCTTCAACCCCACCCTTAACCCCCCCCTTCATCCCACCCTTAACACCCCCTTCATCCCACCCTTAACACCCCCTTCCATCCCACCCTTAACCCCACCTGAACCCCACCCTTAACCCCCTCTCAACCCCACCCTTAACCCCCCCCTCAACCCCACCCTTAACCCTCACCCATCAACCCCACCACTCAACCCCACCCTAACCCCCCACCCCTCAACCTCAACACCCACCCCTCAACCCCACCCTAAACCCCCACCCCTCAACCCCACCCCTCCCCTCAATCTCACCCCTTAACTGCACCCTCAACCCCCACCCCTCAACCCCACCCTAACCCAAACCCCCACCGTCAACCCCACCCCGCAATCTCACCCCTTAACCGCACCCTTAAACCCCACCCCACCCCTCAACCCCACCCTAACCCCCACCGTCAACCCTCAACCCCACCCCTCAACCCCACCCCGCAATCCCACCCCTCAACCCCACCCCTCAACCCCCACCCTCAACAAACACTGTTTAGAGCACATGAAGAAATGGTCTTGCATATTAAATGGCCTTTCTCCAATGCCAGCCAGGGTCGTTATTGGATGGAAATCACTGAGGACACACATGCATTATGCATTAAAATTGAACACACACACACGACTATTCTGTGGTCACACAGTATTATCAGGATTACCATGTGGACAAAGGTACGAAGGCCAGGTTTCCCCCCCCCCCCCCCCTTCCTCCTCTCATTTTGATTGATTTATTCTTAGTTATAATTCATATTTCACAGTGATAACTACAATATTGAAAGGGGGATACCTAGTCAGTTGTACAACTGAATGTCTTCAACTGAAATGTGTCTTCCGCATTTAACCCAACCCCTCTGAATCAGAGGGTAGAACGCAGATGTTCCCACCTTCCCAGCTCAGGGATTCAAACCAGTGACCTTTTGCTTAATGGCCCAATGTACTCAACCACTAGGCTACCTGCCTCTCCAGTGACCATAACATAAATGAACATGTTAATATCATATAAAGATATTATCATTGAGGATCCAGTCATCTCCACAGGGGAGTAAACAGACTGTTGTTGCATTGTGTTGTGGGGAGGAAATACCCCGTTAGGAGGGGGTAAGGGGACAGGGGGAAGGATGGGGACACACCCAGACACGTCAATTGTCAAGGTGAGACTACCCACCACAGTGTGTCTATATCACTATGATACATCCAACACAGAACACGTGACCCACACACACACACACACACACACACACACACACACACACACACACACACACACACACACACACACACACCATCCCGCCTCTCTGCCTGTCACCACAGACAGACCACACGTGTCCCAGCTGCTACACAGCTCAGTCACTCACACACACAAATACACTCACTGTACACTATACACACACACAAATACACTCACTGTACACTATAGACACACAAATACACTCACTGTACACTATAGACACTCAAATACACTCACTGTACACTATAGACACACAAATACACTCACTGTGCACTATACACACACAAATACACTCACTGTACACTATAGACAGCACATTATGTGAATACTATTCTCCCCCAGACACCCCCACACACCCCCACACAACTCCACACAACCCCACACACCCCCACACAACCCCCCACAACCCCACACAACCCCACACACCCCCAGACACCCCCAGACACCCCCAGACAACCACACACAACCTCACACAACCACATACAACCCCAGACAACCACACACAACCTCACACAACCACATACAACCCCAGACAACCGCTGACCAAAAACAAAAGGACTCAAGGGTTATGAATTAAGAATTTACCACTGCACTATAACATTTTAATTATGATCATGTCTGATCATGGCTGGTCGGATGTCTGAGCATGGCTGATCATGGCTGGTTGGGTATCTGAGCATGGCTGGTCATGGCTGGTTGGGTATCTGAGCATGGCTGATCATGGCTGGTCAGATGTCTGATCATGGCTGGTCAGATGGCTGATCATGGCTGGTTGGGTATCTGAGCATGGCTGATCATGGCTGGTTGGGTATCTGATCATGGCTGGTCAGATGTCTGATCATGGCTGGTTAGGTATCTGAGCATGGCTGATCATGGCTGGTTGGGTGTCTGAGCATGGCTGGTCATGGCTGGTTGGGTATCTGAGCATGGCTGATCATGGCTGGTCAGATGTCTGATCATGGCTGGTCAGATGGCTGATCATGGCTGGTTGGGTATCTGAGCATGGCTGATCATGGCTGGTTGGGTATCTGATCATGGCTGGTCAGATGTCTGATCATGGCTGGTTAGGTATCTGAGCATGGCTGATCATGGCTGGTCAGATGTCTGATCATGGCTGATCAGATGTCTGATCATGGCTGGTTGGGTATCTGATCATGGCTGATCAGGGCTGGTTAGGTATCTGATCATGGCTGGTTGGGTATCTGATCATGGCTGGTTGGGTATCTGATCATGGCTGGTTGGGTATCTGATCATGGCTGGTTGAGTATCTGATCATGGCTGGTTGGGTATCTGATCATGGCTGGTTGAGTATCTGATCATGGCTGGTTGGGTATCTGATCATGGCTGGTTGGGTATCTGATCATGGCTGGTTGGGTATCTGATCATGACTGGTCAGATGTCTGATCATGGCTGGTTAGGTATCTGAGCATGGCTGGTTAGGTATCTGAGCATGGCTGGTTAGGTATCTGATCATGGCTGGTTAGGTATCTGAGCATGGCTGGTCATGGCTGGTCAGATGTCTGATCATGGCTGGTTGGGTATCTGAGCATGGCTGGTCATGGCTGGTTGGGTATCTGATCATGGCTGATCATGGCTGGTTAGGTATCTGATCATGGCTGGTTAGGTATCTGAGCATGGCTGATCATGGCTGGTCAGATGTCTGATCATGGCTGGTTGGGTATCTGAGCATGGCTGGTCATGGCTGGTTGGGTATCTAATCATGGCTGATCATGGCTGGTCAGATGTCTGATCATGGCTGGTTAGGTATCTGAGCATGGCTGGTTAGGTATCTGATCATGGCTGGTTGGGTATCTGAGCATGGCTGGTTAGGTATCTGAGCATTGGCTGGTTAGGTATCTGATCATGGCTGGTTAGGTATCTGATCATGGCTGGTTAGGTATCTGATCATGGCTGGTTAGGTATCTGATCATGGCTGGTTAGGTACAGTATCTGATCATGGCTGGTTAGGTATCTGATCATGGCTGGTTAGGTATCTGATCATGGCTGGTTGGGTATCTGATCATGGCTGGTTGAGTATCTGATCATGGCTAGTTGGGTATCTGATCATGGCTGGTTGGGTATCTGATCATGACTGGTCAGATGTCTGATCATGGCTGGTTAGGTATCTGAGCATGGCTGGTTAGGTATCTGAGCATGGCTGGTTAGGTATCTGATCATGGCTGGTTAGGTATCTGAGCATGGCTGGTCATGGCTGGTCAGATGTCTGATCATGGCTGGTTGGGTATCTGAGCATGGCTGGTCATGGCTGGTTGGGTATCTGATCATGGCTGATCATGGCTGGTTAGGTATCTGATCATGGCTGGTTAGGTATCTGAGCATGGCTGATCATGGCTGGTCAGATGTCTGATCATGGCTGGTTGGGTATCTGAGCATGGCTGGTCATGGCTGGTTGGGTATCTAATCATGGCTGATCATGGCTGGTCAGATGTCTGATCATGGCTGGTTAGGTATCTGAGCATGGCTGGTTAGGTATCTGATCATGGCTGGTTGGGTATCTGAGCATGGCTGGTTAGGTATCTGAGCATGGCTGGTTAGGTATCTGATCATGGCTGGTTAGGTATCTGATCATGGCTGGTTAGGTATCTGATCATGGCTGGTTAGGTATCTGATCATGGCTGGTTAGGTACAGTATCTGATCATGGCTGGTTAGGTATCTGATCATGGCTGGTTAGGTATCTGATCATGGCTGGTTTGGTTGGTATCTGATCATGGCTGGTTAGGTATCTGATCATGGCTGATCATGGCTGGTTAGGTATCTGATCATGGCTGATCATGGCTGGTTAGGTATCTGATCATGGCTGGTTGGGTATCTGATCATGGCTGGTTAGGTATCTGATCATGGCTAGTTAGGTATCTGATCATGGCTGGTTGGGTATCTGATCATGGTTGGTTGGGTATCTGATCATGGCTGGTTGGGTATCTGATCATGGCTGGTTGGGTATCTGATCATGGCTGGTTAGGTATCTGATCATGGCTGGTTAGGTATCTGATCATGGCTAGTTAGGTATCTGATCATGGTTGGTTGGGTATCTGATCATGGCTGGTTGGGTATCTGATCATGGCTGGTTGGGTATCTGATCATGGCTGATCAGGGTGAGTATGACTATCTGGGTGTGTACAGTATGTCAGCCTTTTTATACATTTACATTGTAGTCAACTTACAGGAACAATTAGAGTTAGGTGCTTTTCTCAAGGGCACATCAACAGATTTTTCACCTAGTCGGCTCAATTCAAACCAGCGACCTTTCAGTTACTGGACCTACGGTCAGGCTACCTGCCACCCCATATCTACAGTACCATGTGACATGTACTGTTTGTGCTTGTCCATTAGATCTACAGGTGTGTGTGTGTGTGTGTGTGTGTGTGTGTGTGTGTGTGTGTGTGTGTGCGTGCTATGATGATGCTGGCTCTCCTCCCAGCAGTACACACTCTGCTGCCCTGCTTATACCTCCATGTGTTTAGCAGTAAGTGCGTCCCTCTGCTAATTTGGCAGGCCCTGCCCTTATGAATAATTTCTCTATTGTTTTTGCTAAATTGAATTCTGCTGGGTAGTGGGTACTGTGTGCTGCCTGCACCTTGGATTGAGACCCCACGAGTGCTGGACTAGATAGTGAGCTGGCAACAAGCCCCCTTCTTTCTACACACATAAACTCTCACAGACACAGACACACACACACACAGACACAGACACACACAGACACACACACACACAGACACACACACAGACACACACAGACACACACACAGACACACACACAGACACACACACAGACACACACACAGACACACCCTGACACACAGACACACACACAGACACACCCTGACACACAGACACACACACAGACACACACACAGACACACAGACACACACACAGACACACACACTATTCTTTCTGCTGCCCCCCTCTGTCTCGTTATGTAGTTTCATTCATCTACACATGCTAACACTTTTATAAACCTATTGCGTCCTCTGATGGTCTAATTGTCAGTTTGAGGGGCTGAGTTCAGCTCTCAGCTGGGTAAACCACAGCCAGCTTAATGCTTTAATTACAGATAAGTGGAAGGATTTCCACACACACATGTGCAGCTACATCGTACATGATTTCAGTTACTGTACAAGTACTATAAAACAACTCAGTATTCAAGTCACACACCTATGCAACAAAGACAGGCTCAGTCCCACACACACACAAGCCCACACACAAGCCCCCATATACACACACACACACACACACACACACACACACACACACACACACACACACACACACACACACACACACACACACACACACACACACACACACACACACACACACTGACTCATCCACTCCCCAGGCCCGGTGACACAGGAGAGAGAGAGAGAAGAAAAAATATACTGATTAACAGGAAAGGTGAAAGGTGAAAGGTGAAGTCATGCAGAAAGTCAACAGAAAACGTATTTTCTGTCATTACATATTTATTTGTGTGTTAATGGTGTCTCCGGTGGCAGAAAAGTGTCCCATGCAGCATCAACACACAGACACACACACAGTGAAACACACACACACACCCCACCCGTGGTCTGCCCGTGGCCCCAGGAGAACAAGCCCTCATTAAGGCTTTAGTCTGAATATTTCATGCAGTATAATTATTTAATAGCTCTGCATCTCTGTAATTCGCCTTGATTTGTGTTAAAAAGGAAACCTTTTTCTTTAATGCAATGAACTTACAAGAAGCTTCCGAGTGGCGCAGCGGTCTAAGGCACTGCATCTCAGTGCTAGAGGCGTCACTACAGACCCTGGTTCGATTCCAGGCTGTAAATAATTAAAATACAGCATTCCCCGGTCGCAACTGAAAGAAGGAAAAAAACAAGAGAGAAAATGGAAGAATATTTAATTATGCCACGAGGAGAACAACTTCCATCCAGAGTTTACAGTACCGTGTAGCTGTAAAGTGACGGATGTTTACAGCATCCTAACGGAGAGGTTGGTGGAGGGGTAGAGGCTCAGCTGGCGGGATGAAGGGGTAGAGGGTACAGAAATTGATGGATTGGAGGGGTATAGGCTTAACTGGAAGGGTGAAATGATAGAGGACAGAGGGGAGGGAAGGGGATTTCATCGCTTAGCAGGATTGGGGGTTGGAGTCATGTTGGCTTGGCACTGACTCTCTTCATGAGAGAATGGTGGTTGGGCTGACTGGTGGTTCCTTAATCCAGAGCCCATACCCCTTGAGCCCATACCCCTTGTGTGTTTGGCTAGGCTCTCTCCTGTTGCCACAGATATCATCATTAGTGCATGAAGGAGACCAGGCCTCTGTGTCTGTGAATCAGTCTGTGAGAGGAGTAAAGAAATGACTGTCTGGTGTCTATTTGTGAGTGTGTGTTTGTTCCTGGTTGTGGAAGAGGGAAGCGCTTGTAACTCCCCGATGTTTCACTATCAATTTAGATATTAAGTATTTCAATATCTCTGTGGGGGGGTTGCGTGCGTGTGAGGAGTGTGTGGTCCAACCTACACTCTTCCTGTAAATCACCCAACCTACACTCTTCCTGTAAATCACCCAACCTACACTCTTCCTGTAAATCACCCAACCTACAATCTTCCTGTAAATCACCCAACCTACAATCTTCCTGTAAATCACCCAATCTACACTCTTCCTGTAAATCACCCAATCTACACTCTTCCTGTAAATCACCCAACCTACACGCTTCCTGTAAATCACCCAACCTACACTCTTCTTGTAAATCATCCAACCTACACTCTTCCTGTAAATCACCCAACCTACACTCTTCCTGTAAATCACCCAATCCATACTATTCCTGTAAATCACCCAACCCACACTCTTCCTGTAAATCGCTACCCTCAAACAGCCCCCACATGTGAAATCTGAACAATTTGATGGTCTGGCTTGCCCTCAATATTATTTAAGTAATACCCTGTTATTATTGAGGGAGAGAGAAAAGAGAATGGCTATTATCTTTATGTGGGTCCTTTAATTTTAATGCACCACATATTTCTAGTTTAGAGTTCCAGAGCAGAGTCAAAGTGACTGAGCAGGGGCCCGGGTTGGGAAACCAGCGGGACAGAGCTACAGTATGTAGTAGCATCCTGGCTCTCTGACACTCCTCTACCACAACACTGTCTCTAATCCCACTGACTCCCCTGGTCTGGCTGTAATCACCTCTCACCTTTACTAACCTTGACTCTGTCTCACCCACCCTCCTTGACCTCTCCTCTGCTCCTCTTCTCACCCCTCCGCCCCCTCACTCTTCTTCTTTACTGTCTTCCCCCAGTCTACCACCTAATCCTTCCTCTAGTGCCCATCTCCCCCAGTGTTGTTAATGATCAGTGGGTATTTGCGTAACTCCAACCAGAGAGGAGACTGGAGACACGTCCCTCTCTACCTCAGCGGGTTATGTTCTGGCCCTGTCTGGTTAAACAGTGATGATGGTCCGTGATTGATGGCAGAGAAGGTGGTTGTAGTTTTACTACGTGCTAAACTTACATCCAGGTCATAGGTCAAAGGTAGCTATAATATTGTCCATCTGCGATGGTATCTAAGCTATGAAGCACTGACTGGCTCTGTCCTGGCCTCAGCCAATGAGCACCGCTGTTAAACATGGCTCAGCCAATGGGCATCGCTGTTGTTACCTAGTTGAACTTGTTGTTGAAAGACCTCTGACACATGTGGCTCTCTACTCTGTAGCTTTGATGAGGGGTCACTGATCCCCACTAATCAGTTGTACTGTTTTTCTCACCAGGCGCTGCACAGGCAACCCCCACAGCCCCTGAAGCACCACTCCCCCATGCGCGAGGACCCCGTGCCCGCCCAGGGTAACGAGGAAGGGTCACAGAACGTTGAAAGAGGTGGTGGTGGGGGTGGCTGCACGGGCGGCCCAGGAGTCGGTGTTTGCATGGTCGCTAAGAAGCCTCGGTCGCGCACTAAGATCTCTCTAGAAGCCCTGGGCATCCTGCAGAGCTTCATCCAAGACGTGGGTCTGTACCCCGACCAGGAAGCCATCCACACCCTGTCAGCCCAGCTGGACCTGCCCAAACACACCATCATCAAGTTCTTCCAGAACCAGCGCTACCATGTCAAGCACCACGGCCGGCTGAAGGAGCTGGGGGAGGGGGCTGGCGGCGTGGACGTCAGCGAATACAGAGACGAGGAGCTCCTCTCCAGCTCAGAAGACCCTGAGTCCAGTGAGGATGGTCACGAGGAGATGTACCCCACTACTGAGAGGGAAGGAGGGGAGAGAGAGAGCAACGCAGCAGGGTCAGCCTCTTCCCTGGCCCCAGCCCCAGGCCAGTCTTCAGGGACCAGTATGGGAGCCATGGAGGAGAGCAAGGACAAGGGGCATTCTCATGGTCTGGGTGGGGGCCGAGCCAGCTCCCTGCCCCCTAGTAGCTCCTCATCCAGTCCCAGAGAACAGGCTGACTTCCAGAGATAGAGACCCAGAGACTAGATGAGACACTGGAAGAGATGGGCGGAGACATGAGAGACATGAGAGACACAAGAGACAAAGAGACACAAACGAGAGAGAGAGAGAGACGAGGGGAAGCGATTGGGAACAAAACACTGGGAGAGGGGAAGAGAGGCATAGATGAGACAATGAGAGACTCACTGACACACACACACACACACATATAAACAGACAGAAGCGATCCTAAGGAGGGCTCGTCAAAGAGGGATTTCAGTGAAAATACAAGTTGTTACCTCAGCAACAGGGATATGATATGATAGAATAGTATGTTCACTGAACCAATAGACAGAGAGAAAACCAAACACACACATCTCACCCCTGTCCACAAGAGGAACTCGCCACATCAACACCACTCTTGAATTGAGCCAATCCCAAAATTCAGCTTTACCCAAGAGGGTCTCATCTGATCTGTCCAATGACTACTCTCCCTAATGTCTCAACCACACCCACATGCTGAGCACTTGTCCTGATTTCGATGTTGGGTCTTGAGTCAGGCCCCTAACTGACACTCATAGACTGAATACTGGGGGCCTGCTCAGACCTCCTTCCTCATAGACTGAATACTGGGGGCCTGCTCAGACCTCCTTCCTCCTATGGTCCCTCAGCTCCAGATCTACAGCACATAACTGCTGTAGCTGTCCTCCAAATCCTCCCCCTCTCCGCCCCTCTAGTCATTCTAGTCTTTGGTCTTTGACACCGTTGGCAGTTTGAGTGGGTGGTTGGACAGTGGATGGGTGTTGGGTGGAGGTAGGAACAGTGGTATGGGGGGAATTCACCAATGATAAACACATATGGTTTAAGTCCAGAATGGAAGCTTATGGTATTTAAAAAAAAGTTGGAATCGCCCCTCCCATCCAGCTCCCATTGCCAAACCTCAATGGTGCAACAACATCCCTATGCGATGGACCAGACTATCCCTCTAACCCCCTGCCCCCTAACCCCCTGCCCCCTAACCCCTAAACCCCTGCCCCCTAACCCCCTGCCCCCTAACCCCCTGCCCCCCTACCCCCTAACCCCCTAACCCCCTAACCCCCTGCCCCCCTACCCCCTAACCCCCTGCCCCCTAACCCCTACCCCCTAACCCCCTGCCCCCTGCCCCCTAACCCCCTGCCCCCTAACCCCCTGCCCCCTAACCCCTGCCCCTACCCCCTGCCCCCTAACCCCTGCCCCCTACCCCCCACTCTAAATATGGTTAATTCTCTCTATCACTGTACAGTAGTTATTACACACTAACCTAGTGTGTATGGCCACTGTGGTTTATGAGGACACTACTAGCTGAACATATCATGGTTTAGGACATAAAAGAGGACAGCCTTGTGAGGACAATGAGGACCCAGTGGTGTACAAGGACACTCAGGATAACAGTTACTCTGTTCTGTCCTCTGTCCCCCCTGCATACCCAACCTCTCCCTATGTGGAGAGAAACAGGGAGGGACACAACAGAATGGAGGTTCAGCAATCAATCAATCAGCCACTTTCTGTGCGCTAGCCCACCCCTTCCCTCTTCCTCTCTCTTTCCCCCCCATCCCTCGTTCCCTTCCTCATTCTCTCTCTCTATAATTGGTGTCCCCTTCCACCACACCTACCCACATGTAACTTCTCCACCATATTTATTGCTATCTTTATCCATGATTATCATTATCATTATTGTTATGGTTGTTATTGTTGTTATTGTTGTCATAGCTGTTTATTTTTTACTTCTATTTTCATGCTTGTAATATTGGCTTTGGTGGTTGTTTTGGTAACGAGAGACGTTTTTTGAGACATGAGAAACACACACTGCCGAACAAGAGCGGAAGAAAAAGCAAAAAAGAAGCAGTTACTGTAACATTTATCAAAGTAGAAATCCATGTTGTGTCTAAGCAACTCCAAAGAGAGACGGACTGAAACGGGACTGGAATCCAAAGAGTAAAAGAAAACACAATGAATAAACTGAGGTTTTGTTACAGATGTTACCAATCTGACATGTTTGGAGCCGTTGGAAAACACGGCAGGCTTGAACTCTGTGTGTTATGTACAAGTGTGTCTACAGTTCAGTACAAATCCTTATCTGAGAGTGGGTACTTGTGTCGAAGGATGCATCCCAGAGAGAGGGAATAGGGTGGCATTTAGGGCACAGACAAAGTAACAGAGTAATCATTATTTACCTGTCTGTCTCTAGGCAGCTGAATGACCTGTCTTGTACTGTAATTCATTAATCAATCATACAATACATTGTGTTTTATCGCCATGATTCTGTCAATCTTTATGAATCAGGGTTAAATCTTGTTTCTGTATGTCAAATGTCATGTGATCCAGTGACACGCCATCCACATAGAGGACTGTCACATCCATCAGAGAGTGAATACCAAGCCCTGACCCAGAACAAGTATTTTCATACTTCTCCATTTCCCACTCCACGTCCTGCCACAACACACACACACACACACACACACACACACACACACACACACACACACACACACACACACACACACACACACACACACACACACACACACACACACACACACACACACACACACACACACACACACACACACACACACACACACACACACGCAGAGGGACTGTGGCTTGCCCTGCATTTCTCCAAGCCAATCAATTAGAGGCCTCCCTAAAGCCTCATGACTGAGGTTTCTAATAAGAGGCAGCGCACAGGGACTCACAGTAATTCACATGGAAAGGCTGCTGGCTGAATGGTTGGCTGGGTAGCTGGCTGGTTGGCTGGGTAGCTGGGTGGTTGGCTGGTTGGCTGGGTAGCTGGCTGGTTGGCTGGGTAGCTGGCTGGTTGGCTGGGTAGCTGGGTGGTTGGCTGGTTGGCTGGGTAGCTGGCTGGTTGGCTGGGGAGCTGGCTGGTTAGCTGGGTAGCTGGATGGCTGGCTGGTTGGCTGGGTAGCTGGCTGGTTGGCTGGGTAGCTGGCTGGTTGGCTGGTTGGCTGGGTAGCTGGTCACACAGACCAGTTTGGACAAGGTCCATTTCCATTAGGAATGGTAAAATTAGTCTTCAAATGGAATATGAATATGAGCGTTCTTATACCCCATCATATGCTCACCTCTGGTCTTGTGTTACTGGCCTAGCTCTCCTTCAGGTCTTGTGTTACTGGCCTAGCTCTCCTTCAGGTCTTGTGTTACTGGCCCAGCTCTCCTTCAGGTCTTGTGTTACTGGCCCAGCTCTCCTTCAGGTCTTGTGTTACTGGCCCAGCTCTCCTTCAGGTCTTGTGAGGCAGAATAGAAATGGCCTATCGCCCATTTGTGTCTCTGTCCCTTTTGGTTCTGTAAACCATTTGGGTCTGAGCTGTGTGATTGGTCCATCAATCAGGAGCCATTAGCAGCTATCCAGAGCCATGTGGTCTTTGTGTGACTGAATAAAGTAGCTCACCTGCAGGGTTATTGGGATTGCTCAGTGGGCTATTACCCAACCACACCACACTTACACCTGTCAGTCAAAGCTACTGCCCCACCTCTGTCATTACTGGCTGGCCCGACGTATATGTGCATGCATGCATACACACACACACACACACACACACACATACGCGCACGGACGCGCACGGACGCGCATGGACGCAGGCGCGCACACACTCAGGCACACACGCACGCACGCTCACACATACACAATGCGGTAGCACTCCACACTAATGAGTCCCACAATCTGATGAGAGAGGTGGGGACCAGCCAGAGTCTGGTGTTTAACCTGCTCAAGGGGGGGGGGGGTCAAGCACAGTATACCTCTCTCCTCCTTCACTTCCTCCTCCTCCTCCTCTTCCTCCTACTCTCTCCTCCTCCACTTCCTCCTCCTCTCTCCTCCTCCACTTCTTCCTCCTCTCCTCCACTTCCTCCACCTCCTCTCTCCTCCTCAACCTCCTCTTGCCTCCTCTCTCCTTCTTCACCTCCTCTCCTCTCTCCTCTTCCTTCTCCACCTCCTCTCTCCTCCTTCTCCATATGCAGAGTGTTGCTTGTCAACAATCTAACCAAATGTTCCTGTCATGTGCCAATCCCTCTTCCTCTTTTCAATCTCATCCCCCTCTACTCCTCCAGTTCACGCTGTGGCACCATGACCCCCTCTCCTCCTGACTGAGTACAATCACAGCTCACGCTGTGGCATCAGGATAATTAGACCTAAAGGATGGCACTCCATGGCTGGCCTGAACGATGTGAACACTTTATTTTTGTGTGACGTTGAAACCAGAACACTCAATCAGGAAAAGATAGACACACACACACTACACAGACACACGCTACACAGACAGATACACACATTACACACACTACACAGACAGATACACACACTACACAGACAGACAGACAGACAGACAGACAGACAGACAGACAGACAGACAGACAGACAGACACACACATAGACACACACACTACACAGACAGACACACTACACAGATAGACACACACTACACAGACACACACACACACTACACAGACACACACACACACTACACAGACACACACTACACAGACACACACACACACACTACACAGACACACACTACACAGACACACACTACAGACACACACACACTACACAGACACACACTCTCTCGTGAATATACCTACTTTCTCTCATGCGATCATGTGATCAATCAACGTTTTGTTGCAGTTTGATTCAGTTAGACAGAGTGCATCAAATGAATTCTGACCGCTTTAAGTTTTTCTTGGTAGTTTGTGAGTTGGATGGGGAAGGGGCCGATATGAGTTGGATGGGGAAGGGGCCGATATGAGTTGGATGGGGAAGGGGCCGATATGAGTTGGATGGGGAAGGGGCCGATATGAGTTGGATGGGGAAGGGGCCGATATGAGTTGGATGGGGAAGGGGCCGATATGAGTTGGATGGGGAAGGGGCCGATATGAGTTGGATGGGGAAGGGGCCGATATGAGTTGGATGGGGAAGGGGCCGATATTTCCTGTTTTGTTTTCTTTCAGTGCCTCTTGACTAAAGCACAATGTTCCATCAAACCTGTCTGAAACAATGCATTCAGATGGGTAACTGTCCTTTCTGAAACAATGCATTCAGATGGGTAACTGTCCTTTCTGAAACAATTCATTCAGACGGGTAACTCTCCTTACTGAAACAATTCATTCAGATGGGTAACTCTCCTTACTGAAACAATGCATTCAGATGGGTAACTCTCCTTACTGAAACAATGCATTCAGATGGGTAACTCTCCTTACTGAAACAATGCATTCAGACGGGTAACTCTCCTTACTGAAACAATTCATTCAGACGGGTAACTGTCCTTTCTGAAACAATGCATTCAGACGGGTAACTGTCCTTTCTGAAACAATGCATTCAGACGGGTAACTCTCCTTACTGAAACAATTCATTCAGACGGGTAACTGTCCTTACTGAAACAATGCATTCAGACGGGTAACTCTCCTTTCTGAAACAATGCATTCAGATGGGTAACTGTCCTTTCTGACACAATGCATTCAGACGGGTAACTGTCCTTTCTGAAACAATGCATTCAGATGGGTAACTGTCCTTTCTGAAACAATGCATTCAGACGGGTAACTCTCCTTTCTGAAACAATGCATTCAGACGGGTAACTCTCCTTACTGAAACAATTAATTCAGACGGGTAACTCTACTTAACTAATAGTTCTTATTCAAATGATCAGTTCTGCAGCCATCATTCCTCTTCTTCACCAACTTCATCATTGCCGACAATGTGAATCAGAATTTCTGTCTGGTACTTTTTGCATTCCCTGTTTAATCATGCCAGTTATCACTAAGTGATCATTAAAACGTCTTATGTGCATTAATCTTGAGGTTCTTGTGTTTTTGTTTTATTTTTTTGTCGATATTTTTATTTTATTTTTCAAATTGCTGTCGTTGTTTAAATAAAGTGCATCCAATGAAAAGACTGTCCGTGTTCTGAGGATTCATCTGGATGAGCCTCGCAGTTTATACCATCCTTGGAACAGAGTATTGTCTGTTCTTCAAAGCTAGTATTTGATTGCCTGAAGACTCAAACTAAATTTCTCCGCTGCTCTGTGTTCCCTACATACTTTAGTCTGAGACTGCCACCGTTGAAGTCATTTGTGATGTCGTCAAAATGAGGGGTGTTGGACAAAAGAAAGTCATCAGCGAATGGATCATCTCTAACCAATCAGAGTATCAAAGCCAATGGACGGATTGTCTAAATGCGCTTTATCTACATGTGTTCTGGATGGCCCAATCCAACGGTTTCTGGGACCAATCAGACGGTCTAGAATGGATTTCCATTCTAAAAGGGAAGTACTCCAAAAAGACACTAACTTCCTTGGGCATGGCGTAGGGTTTGGCCAGAGCAAGGAGTTTGGGTAGCCGGGCAAAGTATTTGAGAGTGTTTCTACTTTAGAAGTAAACAATGCTATGATATAAAAGGCTGGATGAGGTCTGGTGGAGGAGGTGGTGGGGGTATGAGGACTTTGGGCATACCATGGCGTGGTCACAGGAACCAAATACGGTTTCATGTGTACATAAAGACAATTAAGACCATTTTGGGGTGGAATTGACTGGAAACAGCCCGTCGACGATAACAATGTAACTCCTTGTTTATTCTGTAAAGGAATACTTCTTAGAAAAAAGTTAGCATTATGTAGGAGTATGGGTGTTCCAAAGTGGAATTACTAACTAAATCTGTCCGTCGCCAGCTCTCTCTAGATTGGCAGAAGCATTACAGTTCATGCTCTTGTTTAATAAACCACACTCATTAGACTAGAGGAGACCATTATTCCTGTTATGTAACTCGACTGATATGAGCCTTTAAGTATGAGGCTTTGGGGAGGCAGGTAGCCTAGTGGTTAGAGCATTGGGCCAGTAACCGAAAGGTTGCTGGATCGAATCCCCAAGGTAAAACTCTGTCGTTCTGCCCCTGAACAAGGCAGTTAACCCACTGTTCCCTGGTAGGCTGTCATTGTAAATAAGAGTTTGCTCTTAACTGACTTGCCCAGTTAAATTATTATTATTTAAGTAGCCACGAACTTGGAATTAATGTGAGAAGTCCTGATTAAGACCCTATCGGTCGATAGCGTTTTCTCCTCTAATAATCCCATTGAAACTCCTGCCCCTATTCCAAACGCAGGTTGACGCTTATTGTCATGAATCTTGTTCTGGAGGCAGCTCTGCAGTGGTCACTACCTGGCACAGCCACTAAGTTATAAAATCTGATTTTAAACGTAACCTTAACCTTAACCATACTGCTAACCCTAATGCTAACCCTAACCACACTGCTACCTAATCCCTAACCTTAAATTAAGAACAAAAATCTCATTTTTGTTTTCATGCATTTTTACAATATAACCAATTGACCTCAGCCTCCTCCTCCCCTCTCCTCACCCTTCTCTCCCTATCCCTCTGTTATTCCACTCCCCAGCTTGCTGTCGATCTGTCCTCAAGGTTCCTCTGGTTTTCATTCAGCGGCAGCTCCCCAATCTCCTAATTCAACTCATTATTCGCTCGACTGGCAGGCTTTAACCCTTTGGGCCGCTGGTTGTCATTAGCAAGGGGATTTACTTCGGCACCGAAGGTAAACGTCGATGGCAGCGGGGAGTTGTAGGGGTGTCGGAGGGAAACTGTATGGGGAATGAGGAGACAGCAGCGTCACAGCATGGCTGTGGCCAGACCACCCAGAGATCTGTGGTTCTATTCTGCTGTATACTGTAATCCTCTACTCTTTTCATTGATACTGTATACCAGGAGCTGTGCCAGGCCCGCCACGTCTGTTGTCTCATCCAGCTGTAACGCATATAATTCCCTGGCTTGCATGTGAAGCAGTAATTGGTTCAAAACATCTCCTGCCATGTCACTGATGCGTAGTGAAACAGTGTTATTTGATGAAGGCATTGTCTGTATAGTTTTTTGGGCCTTTTCCCCCAGCATTGTCCCAGCCATATCCGCGACAGCAGGAATAATTAAGTCCTCTACAATAGTAAGGAGCTTGCCTGTCCTAGCCACTCGGTAGCTCACCATATAAGACGCTTCTAGCCCCTGCTTATTAATGGTATCTGTTACTTTTATACATGTCTTACTACTCGAAAATCATCATAATTCTCGCTCCAAAAAGTCCCGGGGCTTATTTTTCAAATCAGCATGTTTTGTTTCTAAATGTCTGCGCAAGAGTGAAGGTTTCATCGAGTTGTGAGATAGTACAGTCGGGGCCAAAAGTTTTGAGAATGACACAAATATTAATCTTCACAAAGTCTGCTGCCTCAGTTTGTATGATGGCAATTTGCATATACTCCAGAATGTTATGAAGAGTGATCAGATGAATTGCAATTAATTGCAAAGTCCCTCTTTGCCATGCAAATGAACTGAATCCCCCAAAAACATTTCCACTGCATTTCAGCCCTGCCACAAAAGGACCAGCTGACATGTCAGTGATTCTCTCGTTAACACAGGTGTGAGTGTTGACGAGGACAAGGCTGGAGATCACTCTGTCATGCTGAATGAGTTCGAATAACAGACTGGAAGCTTCAAAAGGAGGGTGGTCATTGTTCTTCCTCTCTCAACCATGGTTACCTGCAAGGAAACACGTGCCGTTGTCATTGCTTTGCACAAAAAGGGCTTCACAGGCAAGGATATTGCTGCCAGTAAGATTGCACCTACCATTTATCAGATCATCAAGAACTACAAGGAGAGCGGTTCAATTGTAGTGAAGAAGGCATAGGGGCGCCCAAGAAAGTCCAGCAAGCGCCAGGACCGTCTCCTAAAGTTGATTCAGCTGCGGGATCGGGGCACCACCAGTACAGAACTTGCTCAGGAATGGCAGCAGGCAGGTGTGAGTGCATCTGCACGCACAGTGAGGTGAAGACTTTTAGAGGATGGCCTGGTGTCAAGAAGGGCAGCAAAGAAGCCACTTCTCTCCAGGAAAAACATCAGGGACAGATATTCTGCAAAAGGTACAGGGATTGGACTGCTGAGGACTGGGGTAAAGTCATTTTCTCTGATGAATCCCCTTTCCGATTATTTGGGGCATCCAGAAAAAATCTTGTCCGGAGAAGACAAGGTGAGCGCTACCATCAGTCCTGTGTCATGACAACAGTAAAGCATCCTGAGACCATTCATGTGTGAATTGCTTCTCAGCCAAGGGAGTGGGCTTACTCACAATTTTGCCTAAGAACACAGCCATGAATAAAGAATGGTACCAACACATCCTCCGAGAGTAACTTCTCCCAACCATCCAGGAACAGTTTCGTGAGGAACAATGCCTTTTCCAGCATGATGGAGCACCTTGCCATAAAGCAAAACTGATATTGATACAAAACATCGATATTTTGGGTCCATGGCTAGGAAACTCCCCAGACCTTAATCCCATTGAGAACTTGTGGTCAATCCTCAAGAGGTAGGTGGACAAACAAAAACCAACAAATTCTGACAAACTCCAAGCATTGATTATGCAAGAATGGGCTGCCATCAGTCAGGATGTGGCCCAGAAGTTAATTGACAGCATGCCAGGGCGGATTACAGAGGTCTTGAAAAAGAAGGGTCAACACTACAAATATTGACTCTTTGCATCAACTTCATGTAATTGTCAATACAAGCCTTTGACACTTATGAAATGCTTGTAATTATACTTCAGTATTCCAAAGTAATGTCTGACAAAAATATCTAAAGACACTGAAGCAGAAAACTTTGTGGAAATTAATATTTGTGTCATTCTCAAAACTTTTGGCCACGACTGTACTTTTTCACATATAACACACCGTGGCAGAGGAAAGGCACTACTCCCAATATAAGTGAACCACCAATCAATGTAGTTCGCATCATATTTGATGGTGCAACGTCCCTGTCTGTTGTTTGGCGCTTTCCCAGGTAAGGGGCCAGTAGCTCTTTGGCTGCATCAGATTCACAACTGTCAGTGTCCATGCTAGCTGGGCTAACAACAAATGTAGAATTACTGATGCTAGTATTGGATGTGCTCATGGAAGCAGAACAACTTGTGTCATCGACAGATGCAGGTGTAGTACTGGTCGTAGTAGCAGTACTACCAGTAGAGCTGGTATGTGTCTCTATGGACGCGGGCCTTACTAAATGGACTGCTTGAAAATGTGAAGATAATTTTTTTTAAATACACTCTCCCTCTCCCCTTCGCTCTCCTCTGACGCAGTAAATGTTTTTGTGTTTATAATTAGCCAACTACAGAGAAAGGCATGTCAGGAAACGGTAGGAGCCCATGTGGTCATGGTTTCTAGTGGACACAATTAACATCATTATTGTTTGACTCAGGGGTTTAGATATCATTATATTGTGTTGTGTAGAAAAGGCCAAGCTGTTTGTAGGGCTGTCTGTGTGGCTGTCTATAGGGCTGTCTGTGGGGCTGTCTGTAGGGCTGTCTGTGGGGCTGTCTGTGGGGCTGTCTGTGGGGCTGTCTGTGGGGCTGTATGTGGGGATGTATAGGCAGAGTACTGACAGGAGGGAGGGAGATATGTCAAGTTTGGAGTCTAACAATTAACACTTTCCACAGCTGTTAAAATGGTTCCACCACCTTACAGAACAGGTTCAACCAGCAAGGCTGATAATACAGTGAGAATGAGAGACAGTTGGGTCTGGGCTTGGGCAGTCAGATTGACAGGCTGTGGTGTACCCAGGTCCCCTCAGGCAGCTGTGAGGGCACCGCTGCTCAGTATTAGGGTATTTTGAGAGTGATTAGAGGCCATTATGAGGGGAGCAGGGAGGATGAGGGGGAGGGAGGGCTTACCATTATTACAGTAGCTCTCTGTGGAGCCGGCTCACACACCTGTGATCTCCCACTGACATACACACAGATACACGCATGCATACACAGACTACCCATGTGTATACAACACAAAGACACACACAGAGCGAAGTAAACTATAAAAATGGGCGTTACACACAACGTATCCCATTCAACAAACCAAACATTCAAATACCGTTGTAGAATGTAAAGTAAAACTCTGTTTGTAAGAGTTGCAGAACTGGTCACAGTGAAGTCAGAAGCAGAAGAGCAGAGATAGGTAATAGCCAGAGCAGTTTAATTATAGAACCCACGACAATACAAAAATAACCAACATGGGTACCAGTTCCAACTCGCACCAGTAACATAGCGTACAAGCACTTACAAACAAACAATTCCACACAAGGACATGGGGGGAACAGAGGGTTAAATACACAACAATTAATGATGGAAATGGAAACCAGGTGTGTAAGAAAACAACACAAAACAAATGGAAAATGACAAGTGGATCGACGATGGCTAGAAGACCGATGACGCTGAACGCCGAACACCGCCCGAACAAGGAGAGGAAACGACTTAGGTGGAAGTTGTGACAGTACCCCCCCTTGATGCGCGGCTCCAGCAGCGCGCCAACACCGGCCTCGGGGACGACCCAGAGGGCGAGGTGCAGGGTGATCCAGACGGAGACGGTGGAACTCCCGCAGCATTGAAGGGTCCAACATGTCCTCCACCGGATCCCAGCATCTCTCCTCCGAACTGTACGCCTCCCTATCCACGAGGTACTGAAGGCCCCTCGCTCGACGTCTCAAATCCAGTATGGATCGAACGGAGTACGCCGGGGCCCCCTCGATGTCCAGAGTGGGCGGAGGAACCTCCCGCACCTCAGACTCCTGGAGGGGAGCAGCCAGCCACCACCGGCCTGAGGAGAGACACATGGAACGAGGGGTTAATACCGTAATCGGGGGGAAGTTGTAACCTATAACTCACCTCGTTCAGTCTCCTCAGGACTTTAAATGGCCCCACAAACCGCGGACCCAGCTTCCGGCACGGCAGGCGTTTCGGGTCGAGAGCTAGACCGGTCGAACACCGGGGCCTCACTGCGGTTATGGTGGCGCAGCACGGCGCGCTGAAGGTGAACATGGGCGGCGTCCCATGTTTCCTCCAAGCGCCAGAACCAGTTGTCCACCGCAGGAGCCTTGGTCTGACGCTGATGCCAAGGTAGCCAGAAACAGCTGATACCCCAGTACGCACTGGAAGGGGGAGAGGTTAGTGGAGGAGTGGCGAGTTCTGGGCCATCTCTGCCCAGGGCACAAACGCTGCCCAGTCCCTCAGCTGGTCCTGGCAATAAGAATGCAGAAACCTACCCACATCCTGGTTAACTCTCTCCACTTGCCCGTTAGTCTCGGGGTGAAACCCGAGGTAAGGCTGATCGAGACCCCCAGACGTTCCATGAACGCCCTCCAGACCCTCGAAGTGAACTGGGGACCCTGATCAGACACTATATCCTCAGGCACCCCGTAGTGCCGGAAGACACGTGTAAACAGGGATTCCGCAGTCTGTAGGGCCAGAGGGAGACAGGGACAGAGCGAGGTGAAGGCAGGACTTAGAGAAATGATCCACAATTACCAGGATCATGGTGTTTCCCTGGGATGGGGGAAGATCGGTCAGGAAATCGATCGACAGGTAAGGGGTGTAGCTTACCTCTGGGCAGGTGCCTAGGAGCCTTACACTGGGCGCACACCGGGCAGGAGGAAACATACACCCTCACGTCCTTAGCCAAAGTGGGCCACCAGTACTTCCCACTCAGACAGCGCACCGTCCGACATGGCCCACCTTGCCTGGCGAGGGTTCAGTCTCCTCGCCGCCTGGATGTACTCCAGATTGAGGTGGTCAGTCTAGATGAGAAAAGGGTGTTTAGCCCCCTCATTCCAATGTCTCCACGACTTCAAAGCCTTGATGACAGCCAACAGCTCCCGGTCCCCCACATCATAGTTTCGTTCCGCCGGGCTGAGATTCCTCGAGAAGAAGGCACAGGGGCAGAGCTTAGGTGGCGTATCCGAGAGCTGAGAGAGCATAGCTCCTATCCTAGCCTCGGAAGCGTCCACCTCCATTATGAACGCCAAAGAGGGATCCGGATGGGCCAGCACTGGAGCCGAGGTAAACAGAGCCCTCAGGTGACCAAAGGCCCTGTCCGCCTCAGCCGACTACTGCAAACGTACCGGCCCCCCTTTCAGCACTGAGGTAATGGGAGCCGCTAGCTGACCAAAACCCCGGATAAACCTCCGGTATAGTAATTGGCAAACCCTTAAAACCGCTGCACCTCCTTTGCCGTGGTGGGAGTCGGCCAATTACGCACGGCTGAGATGCGGTCACTCTCCATCTCCCTGAGGTGAAAATGTAAATGCGGACTGTTGAAAGAACAGACATTTCTCAGCCTTGGCGTACAGGTCATGCTCCAACAGTCAACCAAGCACCTTGCGCACCAGGGACACCTGCTCGGCACGTGAAGCGGAGTATATCAGAATGTCATCAATATACACCATTACACCCTGCCCGTGCAGGTCCCTGAAAATCTCGTCTACAAAGGCTTGGAAGACTGATGGAGCATTCATCAACCCGTACGGCATGATGAGGTACTCATAATGACCCGAGGTTGTACTGAACGCCATCTTCCACTCATCTCCCTCCCGGATACGCACCAGGTTGTAAGCACTCCTGAAATCAAGTTTGGTGAAGAAGAGCGTGCATTGACTCAATCGCCGTGGCGATAAGAGGTAGCGGGTAACTGTACCTCACAGTTATCTGATTAAGACCTCGATAGTCAATACACGTGCGCAGACCTCACTCCTTCACAAAAAAGAAACTCGATGAGGCGGGGGAAGTGGAGGACCGAATGTACCCCTGACGCAGGGATTCAGAGACATATGTCTCCATAGCCTCCGTCTCCGCCTGTGAGAAGGGGATACACTTGACTCCTGGGAAGTGCAGCGAGAGGAGATTTATCTCACAATCGCCCCGTCGATGGGGTGGTCATTGAGACGCCTTCTTTTTGGAGAAGGCGAGAGCCAAATCGGCATATTTGGGGGGAATGCGCACGATGGAGACCTGGTCTGGACTTTCCACGGCAGTAGCACCTACAGAAAACACCCAAACACCTCCCCGAGCACTCTCGCGACCACCCCATGAGAGCCCTCCGTAGCCATGAAACAGTGGGGTCATGACAAGCTAACCAGGGTAGGCCAAGCACCATGGGAAATGCAGGAGAGGCAATGAGAAAGAGACTGATTCTCTCCGTGTGACCCCCCTGCGTCACCATGCCCAGAGGAGCGGTAGCCTCCCTAATCAACCCTGACCCTAATGGTTGACTATCTAAGGCGTGAACTGGGAAGGGTGTAGCCACAGGATCGATGGGGATCCCTAAACTATTGGAAAATTATCTGTCAATAAAATTCCCAGCCGCGCCTGAATCGACGAGCGCCTTATGCTGGGAATGCTGGGAAAACTCAGGAAAGTGACGAACAAAAACGTGTGCAACAGAATGGTGCCTTCTCACCTGGGCTGACGCTAGAGTGTCCTGCCTGCTGCCTCGACCCCCAGAGGAAGCAACCCGCCACCGATCGGCAGTGTGACCTCTGCGGCCACAGATGATGCATGAGACGGAACCTCCTCCAGTCTCCCTGAGCGCAGCACCTCTCAACTCCATGGGTATCTGAGCGGTGGTGCTGGGGAATGGAAACAACAGACCCCAATCAGACAAATTATGCTACCCTCTGCCTCTTGGCTACTTCAAAATACAACACTGCCCCTTTAAGACAAAACAAAACTCTTTACCTGACTTGCTTTTCAAAGATGTCTGGAAATGTACATGGTTTGTGCTCTTGTAGGAAGAAATCCCTTCCTTATTGCTGACTACAAATGATCTATAACTGTGCTGATAACTCACTAACTAGTAAAGGATATGAACAAAACTTGCACCCGTGGCTGCATGCAGCTCTTGCTTTGATCTCAAAACAAGCTCATCTACTCAGGACCACAGCTGTAAACACAGTCCAGTTCAAAGTAAATGGCACAGATCCATATATGGCAATGGTCTATTTGCATATAGGCCTACTGCAGCTCTGATTGGTTATGCCACATCAGTCTGTGTAGAGTACTGGCGTCCTGGAGTCCTGTGTGTGTGTCAATGAAATAGAATCCTACTTAAATGCGTTCTGCCTACAACAAAAATCTCTCATATTTCTTCTGCGTGGCAGTCAGGGGGACCTGCATGGCAGTCTCGGGGCTACTGTGCAGCTTAGAGGGAACATTGCCTACTACCATACCCTGTTCAAAGGCACTTAAATATGTTGTCTTTTCCGTTCACCCTCTGAATGGCACACATACACAATCCATGTCTCAATTGTCTCAAGGCTTAAAAAAAAATATTTAACCTGTCTCCCCCTTCCTCTACACTGACTGAAGTGACATCAATAAGGGATCATAGCTTTCTCCTGGATTCACCTGGTCAGTCTATGTCATGGAAAGAGCAGGTGTTCTTAATGTTTTGTATACTCAGGGCCCTGTTTCGCAGTCGTCACTAGTTACCATAGCCACAAAGTCATAAACCCTACCTATTTCTACAATGTATTTTTTTTAACCTAACCCTAACCTTAATCACACTGCTAACTTTATGCTAACCCTAACCTTAAATTAAGACCAAAAAGCTCATTTTTGTTTTCCAGATCGTTCATGATACAGACAATTTTGACTTTGTGGCTGTCGTAAGTAGTGACAACCCTGTTTCGCTCACTCGGATGCTTTTTCCAGTGAGACAGTTTCAACAGAAAGGAAGAGGTGAAGCGAGAGGGCTCACTCTCACCAAGATACAAGCTCAATGCGTTTCTATGGGTTCAATGTGCAGACCTAAGCTTGTCGCATGCCTGCTCACCTTTGGGACAATGACTCCCATTGTTTGGGTGGCGACATGAGCATCTCGTCACTACATACAGATCTCCGGTTTCACCCACTTGTAATTGTAAAGGAAAGTTGGCGGGTGCCCAGTGCACTGTTCAGATGCTTGAGGTTTGATTGTCTTAATTTAACACTGCATTAAGTACTGCAGTGCATCTCCTCCTCATGGACTGCACCAGATTTGCCTGTTCTTGCTGTGAGATGTTACCCCACTCTTCCAACAAGGCACCTGCAAGTTTCCTGACATTTCTGGGGGGAATGGCCCTAGCTCTCACCCTCCGATCTAACAGGTCCCAGACGTGTTCAATGGGATTGAGATCTGGGCTCTTCGCTAGCCATGGCAGAACACTGACATTCCTGTCTTGCAGGAAATCACACACAGAACGAGCAGTATGGCTGGTGGCATTGTCATGCTGGAGGGTCATGTCAGGATGAGCCTGCAGGAAGGGTACCACATGAGAGAGGAGGATGTCTTCCCTGTAACACACAGCATTGAGAATGCCTGCAATTGAGATTACCTGCCTCAGACCATTTTTTTTTCTTTTTTCTTATTTCTAGGCACTGCAGGGCCTGGATTATCCTCTACGTCACCAGAGGTGCAGAGGAGGAGTAGGATAAGGGTGCGGCTAAAGTCTATAAGTACTGGTCATCTAGCACGTTCGGAACAGAGAGTCCAAGGAGCAGGTTTCTGGGCACGGTAGAATAGATTCAAGGCATAATGTACAGACAAAGGTATGATAGGATGTGAATACACTGGAGGTAAACCTATGCATTTAGTGACGATGAGAGATATTGTCTCTAGAAACATAATTTAAACCAGGTGAGGTGTAAGGTGTATTGAGCAGGGCTAGAGGCAGGGCTAGAGGCTCTACAGTGAAATAAGGCAATAATCACTAACCAAAACAGCAATGGACAAGGCATATTGACATTAGGGAGAGGCATGCGTAGCTGAGTGATCATAGGGGTCCAGTGAGTAGCTTGGCGGGCTGGAGACACGGCAATTCAGACAGCTAGCGGGCCGGGGCTAGCAAGCTAGCTGAAGGGCAGAAGTCTGTTGTAGCCCCCTCGTGCTGTTACGTCGGCAGACCAGTCATGATCGATCATCATTGCTCCGTGTGGTAAAAGGATCCAGGCCATTTGGAAAAATAGGTATAGTGGCCAAATAATTTGTCCGATGGCCCTCTTCAGCAAACAGTCCAATATGCTGGAGACAGCTAGCGGGCCGCGGCTAGCAGGCTAGCAGATGGACATTCAGGGGTCGTCGCGACGGAGGAGCCAGTTGAAAAATCCCCTCGGGTAGATAACGTCGATAGTCCAGTCATGATGGATCGGCGGGGCTCCGTGTCCGCAGTAAAAGGGGTCCAGGCCAATTGGCAAAATAGGTATTGTAGCCCAAGGAGTGGCTGATGGACCTTTTCGGCTAGCCATAAGATGGGCCTTGCAAAGGCTAGCTCTAGGCTAATTGGTTCTTGCTTTGGGACAGAGACGTTAGCTGGGAGTGGCCACTCGGATAGCAGCTAGCACATAGGGTGAGGCGGATTGCAGGAGAGTATCTTGAAGTTGAGGTTAAGAAAAATATTTTCAAAATATATGCGAAGAAAAAAATATATAAAAAGATATATACACGGGACACGACAATACAAAGACAAAGACGTCTGACTGCTACGCCATCTTGGATATCACGGACCTCATTCCTTTGACGATAAACGTGAATCCGACCATCCCCCCTGGTGAGACAAAACCGCAACTTGTCAGTGAAGAGCACTTTTTGCAAGTCCTGTCTGGTCCAGCGATGGTGGGTTTGTGCCCATAGGCGACATTGTTGCCGGTGATGTCTGGTGAGGACCTACCTTACAACAGGCTTACAAGCCCTCTGTCCAGCCTCTCGCAGACTATTGTGGGCAGTCTGAGCACTGATGGATGGAGTGTGCTTTCCTGGTGTAACTCGGGCAGTTGTTGTTGCCATTCTGTACCTGTCCCGCAGGTGTGATGTTCAGATGTACCGATCCTGTGCAGGTGTTGTTACACGTGGTCTGCCACTGCGAGGACGATCTGCTGTCCGTCCTGTCTCCCTGTAGCGCTGTCTTAGGCATCTCACAGTACGGATATTGCAATTTATTGCCCATCTGCAGTCCTCATGCCTCCTTGCAGCATGCCTAAGGCACGTTCACGCAGTTGAGCAGGGACCCTGGGCATCTTTCTTTCAGTGTTATTCTGAGTCAGTAGAAAGGCCTCTTTAGTGTCCTAAGTTTTCATAACTGTGACCTTAATTGCCTACCGTTTGTAAGCTGTTAGTGTCTTAACGACCGTTCCACAGGTGCATGCTCATTAATTGTTTATGGTTCATTGAACAAGCATGGGAAACAGTGTTTAAACCCTTTACAATGAAGATCAGTGAAGTTATTTGGATTTTTATGAAATATCTTTGAAAGACAGTTTCTTTTTTGCTGAGTTCAGTTCCTCTCAGATTTTGAAAAATCTGTCCAACACTCTCCCGACCTCGATAATAAGCCTCGGCGTGAAAGAGCAAAATATAATGATCTGAGGATCCCATATATACAGTGGAAACGTCATAAAATACAATAAAATGTTTCTCTTGTGCAAAAACAGCTCTCTGTCCCAAACTCACTGCCACAGGAAACTCCGAGGGCCCAGAATACGCTAGTTGATACAATGTTGCAAGTTCGCTAGGGACAGCTTCGGGCCGGAACCAGTTGATTGTTTTGATACAATTTTGCACTTCACTAGAGATAGCGCAAGTCCATACAGACAGAAAGGGAGGCAGACAGGGGGAGTAGAGAGATGAACGCTGTCACACTCTAATCTGTTTCACCTGTCTTTGTGTTTGTCTCCACCCCCCTCCATATAAGCTATCTCTGAGTTCCATGCTATCATTTCTTTAGCCGCCAATGGATAAAGGTATATCAATGTGGCTGGCATAGATGCGGGAAGATGTTTGGGGATGGGGGATTTTTTTGGGGGGGGGGGCTATATCTGTCCTGTAATAAAATGACTTTTGTGAGAAAAATGAATTTGTTATTTTAAATTTGTAAATTCTTTCTATGCTCACTTTGAGGCAAGCAACACTGAAACATGCATGAGGGTACCATCTGTTCCAACCACTGTGGGATCTCACGCTCTGTAGCCGATGTGAGTAAGACCTTTAAAACAGGCTAACATTCACAGCGGGCCAGACGGATAACCAGGACGAGTACTCAGAGCATGCGCTGACCCGCTGGCAGGTGTATTCTCAGACTTTTTCAACATCTCTGACCTGGTCTGTAATACCAACCTGTTTCAAGCAGACCACCATAGTCTCCGTGCCCAAGAATGCCAAGTTAACCTGCCATAAATGACTATCACCCCATAGCGCGCACATCCATGACATGCTTTGAAAGGCTGGTCATGGCTCCCTGCCATCCTACACCAGGTTGTGTCAGAGGAAGGCCCAAAAAATGGTCAAAGACTGGAACCAACAGGACCCTGAACAGCTTCTACCCCCAAGATATAAGACTGCTAAAAAAGATTGCCAAATAGCCAATCAAATGGCCATCTGGACTACCAACATTTACCTTTTTTTGCACGAACTCTCTTGTACTGAACTAGCTCAATGCACACACACTGGACTCTACCCACCCATTCACACATACTGACAATGACATCCCAACACACACATACACACTACATACTGTAAGCCCACACACACATGCTGCTACGGACACCACACACACATTCACACTCACCACATACGCTGCTGCTACTGTCTAGTATGTATCCTTTACCCCTACATACAGTATACTGCTGTTACTGTCTATTATCTATCCTGTTGTCTAGTCACTTTACCCCTACCTACAGTATACTGCTGTTACTGTCTATTATCTATCCTGTTGTCTAGTCACTTTACCCCTACCTACAGCATACTGCTGCTACTGTCTATTATCTATCCTTTACCCCTACATACAGTATACTGCTGCTACTGTCTATTATCTATCCTGTTGTCTAGTCACTTTACCCCTACCTACAGCATACTGCTGCTACTGTCTATTATCTATCCTGTTGTCTAGTCACTTTACCCCTACCTACAGTATACTGCTGCTACTGTCTATTATCTATCCTGTTGTCTAGTCACTTTACCCCTACATACAGTATACTGCTGCTACTGTCTATTATCTATCCTGTTGTCTAGTCACTTTACCCCTACCTACAGCATACTGCTGCTACTGTCTATTATCTATCCTGTTGTCTAGTCACTTTACCCCTACCTACAGTATACTGCTGCTACTGACTATTATCTATCCTGTTGTCTAGTCACTTTACCCCTACCTACAGTATACTGCTGTTACTGTCTATTATCTATCCTGTTGTCTAGTCACTTTACCCCTACCTACAGTATACTGCTGCTACTGTCTATTATCTATCCTTTACCCCTACCTACAGCATACTGCTGCTACTGTCTATTATCTATCCTTTACCCCTACATACAGTATACTGCTGTTACTGTCTATTATCTATCCTGTTGTCTAGTCACTTTACCCCTACCTACAGCATACTGCTGTTACTGTCTATTATCTATCCTGTTGTCTAGTCATAACATAAAATCTGTTTGTATATGTGACACATTCGCCGAATATAACAGGTTACCGTACCGTGAAATGCTTACTTACAAGCCCTTAACCAACAATGCACTTTTAAGAAAAATAAGTTGAGTAGTTGAGAAAATGTTTTCTAAATAAACGAATGTAAAAAAAATAAGATAAACAATAAAATAACAATAACGAGGCTATATACAGGGGGTACCAGTACCGAGTCAGTGTGCGGGGGTACAGGTTAGTCTAGGTAATACACTACCGTTCAAACGTTCGGGGTCACTTAGAAATGTTCCTGTTTTTGAAAGAAAAGCTACTTTTTTGTCAATTAAAATGTAAAATCGATCCAAAATACAGTGTAGACATTGTCAATGTTGTAAACGACTATTGTAGCAGGAAACGGCAGACAGAAAGGAATATCTACATAGGCGTACAGAGGCCCATTATCAGCAACCATCACTCCTGTGTTCCAATGGCACGTTGTGTTAGCTAATCCAAGTTTATCATTTTAAAGGTTAATTGATCATTAGAAAACCTTTTTGCAATTATGTTAGCACAGCTGAAAACTGTTGTGCTGATTAAAGAGGCAATAAAACTGAAGATCTCGTACAACGCTGTGTACTACGCCCTTCACAGAACAGAGCAAACTGGCCCTAACAAGAATAGAAAGAGGTTGTCCCACTATTCTGGTTAGGGCCAGTTTGCACTGTTCTGTGAAGGGAGAAGTATACACAACGTTGTACGAGATCGTCAGTTTCTTGCCAATTTCTCGCATGGAATAGCCTTCATTTCTCAGAACAAGAATAGACTGACGAGATTCAGAAGAAAGTGCTTAGTTTCTGGCCATTTTGAGCCTGTAAATGCTGATGACCCACAAATGCTGATGCTCCAGATACTCAACAAGTCTAAAGGACAGATTTATTGCTTATTTTTTCAGCTATGCTAACATTCTTGCAAAGAGGTTTTCTAATGATCAATTAGCCTTTTTGAAATTATAAACTTGGATTAGCTAATACAACGTGCCATTGGAACACAGGAGTGATGGTTGCTGATAATGGGCCTCTGTACACCTTTGTAGATATTCCTTTAAAAATCTGCCGTTTCCAGCTACAATAGTCATTTACAACATTAACAATGTCTATACTGTATTTCTGTTCAATTTGATGTTATTTTAATGGACAATTATTTTTGTTTTTCTTTCAAAAACCAGGACATTTCTACAGATAAGGGTAAAGTGACTGTGCATGTTATTCCTCATGTCACTATTTCTATAAATATGTTGTTATTTTTTATTTGACCTTGACCTTATCTTAACTCTGCATTGTTGGAAAAGGACCCAAAAAGTAAGCAAGTCACTGTCTAAACCTGAAGTGAAGTGATTTGATTTAAAACACACAAAATAGTGAGAACAGGGCTGAGGAAGTCAGAGCACCAGAGCAGGGCAGCATTGTGTCCATTCACACACAACTGTAACTTATTTTGGAAGCAGTAAACCTTTACATGATTGTTGTTTAACTAAGTTACAGATGAATAGCGCAGGGCCAGTGGTAAGACATCGAGGTTGGTTTGATCAGTAGGATGTATTAAGATAAACAGACAGGAAGACAATAAGTGACAGACCTTCGTTGACCTCTGACACCTGAAGAGAGGACACAGTTCATACTGCTACGTTGAATCACAGAAAGGGGATCAATCATTCACTGATAGCTCATTACGACATAACAACTCTTTGTCTGCTTTTTCTCTCTACTCTCTGTCAACAAATCAACTGATCAATCAATTTGATTTACTGATGAAGGAGCTCCTGCTGCTTTACCAAGGCCCCTCAACTCAGCACATTAACACATAAACATGGGCATGCAGCATACACACACTGTCTTCAATAATCATCAGCACAAGTTGCCACATGATGGGCTTCTTCCGCTGAAACAGCGGACGGACCTAAAATACAGTACAGTACAGTACCACACACACACACACATGGACACACACACTCCATACCACTGCATTAGGACAAACAGTGACATTAGGAACTCTATACTGTGACCAAAGGTGACTGGGAATCATGGGGGTTGAGGACAGGAATGAAGAACAGCAAGACATGAGGGTTAGGGTTCAGGTTCAGGTTCGGTTTAGGGATATGCTGTCTAGTCCACAAACTGAGGATTACATTGTTATTGAAATGTATGATAGGATAGTATTTTTTCACATTATAAATATATTACTGTGTGAGAGAACCATTTTACAGGGATATGTATGTGTTTATCACACTGTGTGTGTGTATGTGATTCTCCCGTTCAGTGCGTGGGAGGGTGTGTATTAGCTCACCTGTGTACCAGCACAATACCACCCATCCCATCTGTCACGCTCAATTAGCCATCACTGGGCATGTGCAGAGTGACCTCCTGCCCCGCCCCCTCCTGTCTCTCTCCCCTTCTGATTGGCAGATGGCCGCAGTGATATCATTGAGTCTCTGTCTCCCTGGTAGCAGCAGCCGTCTGCAGATGGAGAAGCAGATATCACACACACACACACACACACACACACACACACTCACACACACACACACACACACACACACACACACACACACAGCATTCACAGACTCTTTTATCCTCACAAACATCTAGCACATCAATGGGCTGGCGTCCCATCTATGGTGAGATAGTGAACATGCAGCAGCCTCTGCCCCCACCTCGCTGGGCAGTGGGTAAGGGCACATAGCTGCCACACACAGACTGGCACAGTGACAGAGCGAAGTTTGAATATGAAATTATTTCCCACACGTTTTGGTTGGGAAATGGTCAATGGCAGGCTGTATCCCTGGAGGGAGGGCAGGGGGAAGTTAGACACACAACTGGCACACTGACACAGCTTGCAGAAAACTCTGAATATAAACATGACATGATGTCCCATACTTAATAAAAACATACTATCTGACTCACTGTTCATATATCACATCATTCAGTGTTCTAGAACAGAGGCAAGACTCCAAGTTCCAAGACTCCAAGTTCCAAGACTCCAAGTTCCAAGACTCCAAGTTCCACTCATCTACCAGAAGTGGAATGTTAAGGTGAAGGGCCAGATGACATCATAGGTCTGAGTGACATGTGATTATGGACGGTATGGAGCTGTACAATATGTGACATTGGAAAACTAGCTAAAGGAGAGAAAAATGTATTGTGGGTGGAATTGGATAGAGAAAGAGTGGCTCAGGGCATAGTTTAAGAATGGAATGTGTGGATCAGTTGGTGACCAATAGTGAATCAGAGGTCCAGTGTGTCAGGAATGAGATTAGTTAGAACATGGCATCATTACAAGAAAAACAAACTAATCTCAATTATGACTCTGAGACAAAAGAATCAATAATAACACGTACTTTATCACCCATTTTATAAATAAAAACATGGACTCAGTCACACCACTCCTCCTCCGATCCACCACTGGTGTCAAAGCCAAACGAAATAACCCCCCCCCCCCCCCCATGTGTCCAGATCAGTAATTGTGTTCTAATGGGTATGTTTGAAGCCTTTCTGGTGCGTAAACAGGCGGAGGATGTATTTAGGACCGTAATCACACACACACACACACACACACAAACCACACACCAACCTCCCCTCTCCTGGCCTCCCAGACAACTGCAAACAATTAGTCAAATTAGTGGCTCCCCCATCGCCATCAAGAGGCCTGCTTGTTTGTAATTTAATCGAAGCGAATGTCAAAACAGTCAAGCCTTGAGAGAAACAAGATGCGTTGGTGAGATGAAATTGAAACTGTCAGCCAGCTCAGAATATTAACTGTGTTTGTTTAATAGCCTGCGACCAACAACTGTGTATGGAAGGGAAAGGAGGAAGGGATACAGAGTGAGGGAGAGGGGGGGATACAGAGAGAGGGGAACAGGAGGGAGGGATACAGAGAGAGGGAGATCGGGAACAGGAGGGGGGGCTACAGAGAGAGGGAGAAGGGGAACAGGAGGGAGGGAGAGGGGGAACAGGAGGGAGGGATACAGAGGGAGGGAGAGGGGGAACAGGAGGAAGGGATACAGAGAGAGGGAGAGGGGGAACAGAAGGGAGGGAGAGGGGGAACAGGAGGGAGGGATACAGAGAGAGGGAGAGGGGGAACAGGAGGAAGGGATACAGAGAGAGGGAGAGGGGGAACAGGAGGGAGGGATACAGAGGGAGGGAGAGGGGGAACAGGAGGGAGGGAGAGGGGAACAGGAGGGAGGGATACAGAGAGAGGGAGAGGGGGAACAGGAGGGAGGGAGAGGGGGAACAGGAGGGAGGGATACAGAGAGAGGGAGAGGGGGAACAGGAAGAAGGGATACAGAGGGAGGGAGAGGGGGAACAGGAGGGAGTGATACAGAGCCAGGGAGAGGGGGAACAGGAGGGAGGGATACAGAGAGAGGGAGAGGGGGAACAGAAGGGAGGGATACAGAGAGAGGGAGAGGGGGAACAGAAGGGAGGGAGAGGGGGAACAGGAGGGAGGGATACAGAGAGAGGGAGAGGGGGAACAGGAGGAAGGGATACAGAGAGAGGGAGAGGGGGAACAGGAGGGAGGGATACAGAGGGAGGGAGACGGGGAACAGGAGGGAGGGAGAGGGGGAACAGGAGGGAGGGATACAGAGAGAGGGAGAGGGGGAACAGAAGGGAGGGAGAGGGGGAACAGGAGGGAGGGATACAGAGAGAGGGAGAGGGGGAACAGGAGGAAGGGATACAGAGGGAGGGAGAGGGGGAACAGGAGGGAGGGATACAGAGGGAGGGAGAGGGGGAACAGGAGGGAGGGAGAGGGGAACAGGAGGGAGGGATACAGAGAGAGGGATACAGAGAGAGGGAGAGGGGGAACAGGAGGGAGGGATACAGAGAGAGGGAGAGGGGGAACAGGAGGGAGGGATACAGAGCGAGGGAGAGGGGGAACAGGAGGGAGGGATACAGAGTGAGGGGGAGGGGGAACAGGAGGGAGGGAGAGGGGGAACAGTAGGGGGGGATATAGAGCGAGGGGGAGGGGGAACAGGAGGGAGGGAGAGGGGGAACAGTAGGGAGGGATACAGAGCGAGGGGGAGGGGGAACAGGAGGGAAAGAGGGAGTAAAAGAGAAAACGGAAAGAAAATGATATATTTAATTTATTTAGTCTCTTGCTCGTTTCTGTCACTCCGTCTCTTAACGGTGCTCTGGGATCCGAGCCCCCTTTCAAATTCATTATAAAAGCTTTCTGTTGACTAAATAGAGAAAAAAACACATTTATCTCTTTGCATCTCCCGCACCTCTCCCTCCTCCCGCTCGCTCTCCCCCTTCCCCTTCTCCCCACTCCCCCTCCACCACTCCCTCCTCCCACTTGCTCTCTCCCCTCTTCTTCTCCCCACTCCCCCCCTCCTCTCCCTCCTCCCGCCTGCTCTCTCCCCTCCTCTTCTCCCCACTCCCCCCCCCTCCTCTCTCTCCTTCTCCTCCTTCCCCTCTTCCCACCCTCCCTACTCCTCTCTCTCCTCCCGAGAGGAGGGGGGGAGTGGGGAGAAGAGGAGGGGAGAGAGCAAGTCAACCAGCTCAATGGATAGAACTGGTCAGGCACCAGGAAATACTATCAACCAGCTCAATGGATAGAACTGGTCAGGCACCAGGAAATACTATCAACCAGCTCAATGGATAGAACTGGTCAGGCACCAGCACAAATACAACTAATGGGTTGTGTCTGAATTACAGGTGTAGTTGATGATAAGCTGCTGCTGCTGTAAGTGATCCACAGAGAACCAGAGAGCTGGAATAAGAGCTGAGACAGATGGAGGCACCCAGACCCACCCAGACCCACCCAGACCCACACTGACCCACCCAGACCCACACTGACCCACCCAGTCCCACACTGACCCACCCAGACCCACCCATACCCACACAGACCTACCCAGACCCACCCAGACCCACACTGACCCACCCAGTCCCACACTGACCCACCCAGACCCACCCAGACCCACACTGACCTACCCAGACCCACCCAGACCCACACTGACCCCCACTGACCCACCCAGACCCACGCAGACCCACCCAGACCCAGACAGACCCACACTGACCCACACTGACCCAGACAGACCCACACTGACCCAGGCAGACCCACACTGACCCACGCAGACCCACGCAGACCCACCCAGACCCACGCAGACCCAGACAGCCTCACACTGACCCAGGCAGACCCACACACTGACCCAGGCAGACCCACCCAGACCCACGCAGACCCAGACAGACCCACACTGACCCAGACAGACCCACACTGACCCAGGCGGAGCCATACAGAGCCAGGCAGACCCACACTGACCCAGGCAGAGCCAGGCAGAGCCATGCAGACCTTGGCAGAGCCATGCAGACCCAGACAGACCCACACTGACCCAGGCAGACCCATGCAGACCCAGGCAGAGCCATGCAGATCCAGACAGACCCACACTGACCCAGGCAGAGCCATGCAGACCCAGACAGACCCACACTGACCCAGGCAGAGCCATGCAGACCCATGCAGACCCAGGGGAGGTGAGCTGACTGCCCGGCCTGACGCTAGGTGCTGAGGGCTAACCACTGGACACAGCCTCACACACAAACATTTGCAGACAGACAGACATGCAGGCACTACCTATCAACCTATCAGCCAATCAGCCGCCAGTCTGCAACAATAATCCCACCGCTATCAGCCCTCTAATTGGATCAGCAGTACTAATGTGATTACAGCAGGCGTATTTATTTACATAATAATTATTACTGCCATCCCACAGGAGCCAGGGCAGAGAGATCTGGAGAGGAGGGAGGAAGGGTGGAAGAGACATGGAGAGGGAGGGCAGAGAGATCTGGAGGGAGAGGGAGGGAGGGACATGGAGAGGGAGGGAGGCAGGGACATGGAGAGGGAGGGCAGAGAGATCTGGAGGGGAGGGAGGGAGGGACATGGAGAGGGAGGGAGAGACATGGAGAGGGAGGGAGGGAGGGACATGGAGAGGGAGGGAGGCAGGGACATGGAGAGGGAGGGCAGAGAGATCTGGAGGGAGAGGGAGGGAGGGACATGGAGAGGGAGGGAGGCAGGGACATGGAGAGGGAGGGCAGAGAGATCTGGAGGGAGAGGGAGGGAGGGACATGGAGAGGGAGGGAGGCAGGGACATGGAGAGGGAGGGCAGAGAGATCTGGAGGGAGAGGGAGGGAGGGACATGGAGAGGGAGGGAGGCAGGGACATGGAGAGGGAGGGCAGAGAGATCTGGAGGGGGAGGGAGGGAGGGACATGGAGAGGGAGGGAGAGACATGGAGAGGGAGGGAGGGAGGGACATGGAGAGGGAGGGCGGAAGACACATGGAGAGGGAGGGAGAGACATGGAGAGGGAGGGAGAGCGGAAGAGACATGGAGAGGAGGGAGGGAGGGACATGGAGAGGGAGGGAGGGCGGGAGAGACATGGAGAGGGAGGGAGAGCGGAAGAGACATGGAGAGGAGGGAGGGAGGGACATGGAGAGGGAGGGAGGGCGGGAGAGACATGGAGAGGGAGGGAGAGACATGGAGAGGAGGGAGGGACATGGAGAGGGAGGGAGAGCGGAAGAGACATGGAGAGGGAGGGAGAGACATGGAGAGGAGGGAGGGACATGGAGAGGGAGGAAGGGCGGGAGAGACATGGAGAGGGAGGGAGAGACATGAGGGAGGGAGGGACATGGAGAGGAGGGAGGGAGAGACATGGAGAGGGAGGGAGAGACATGGAGAGGGAGGGAGGGCGGGAGAGACATGGAGAGGGAGGGAGAGACATGGAGAGGAGGGAGGGACATGGAGAGGGAGGGAGGGCGGGAGAGACATGGAGAGGGAGGGAGAGACATGGAGAGGAGGGAGGGAGGGAGGGACATGGAGAGGGAGGGAGAGACATGGAGAGGCAGGAAGAGACATGGAGAGGGAGGGAGGGCGGAAGAGACATGGAGAGGGAGGAAGAGACATGGAGAGGGAGGGAGGGCGGAAGAGACATGGAGAGGGAGGGAGGGCTGAAGAGACATGGAGAGGAGGGAGGGAGGGACATGGAGAGGGAGGGAGAGACATGGAGAGGGAGGGAGAGCGGAAGAGACATGGAGAGGAGGGAGGGAGGGACATGGAGAGGGAGGGAGGGCGGGAGAGAGAGACATGGAGAGGGAGGGAGGGAGGGACATGGAGAGGGAGGGCGGAAGAGACATGGAGAGGGAGGGAGAGACATGGAGAGGGAGGGAGAGCGGAAGAGACATGGAGAGGAGGGAGGGAGGGACATGGAGAGGGAGGGAGGGCGGGAGAGACATGGAGAGGGAGGGAGAGCGGAAGAGACATGGAGAGGAGGGAGGGAGGGACATGGAGAGGGAGGGAGGGCGGGAGAGACATGGAGAGGGAGGGAGAGACATGGAGAGGAGGGAGGGACATGGAGAGGGAGGGAGAGCGGAAGAGACATGGAGAGGAGGGAGGGAGGGACATGGAGAGGCAGGGAGGGCGGGAGAGTCATGGAGAGGGAGGGAGAGACATGGAGAGGAGGGAGGGACATGGAGAGGGAGGAAGGGCGGGAGAGACATGGAGAGGGAGGGAGAGACATGAGGGAGGGAGGGACATGGAGAGGAGGGAGGGACATGGAGAGGGAGGGAGGGCGGGAGAGACATGGAGAGGGAGGGAGAGACATGGAGAGGGAGGGAGGGCGGGAGAGACATGGAGAGGGAGGGAGAGGCATGGAGAGGAGGGAGGGACATGGAGAGGGAGGGATGGCGGGAGAGACATGGAGAGGGAGGGAGAGACATGGAGAGGAGGGAGGGAGGGAGGGACATGGAGAGGGAGGGAGAGACATGGAGAGGGAGGAAGAGACATGGAGAGGGAGGGAGGGCGGAAGAGACATGGAGAAGGAGGAAGAGACATGGAGAGGGAGGGAGGGCGGAAGAGACATGGAGAGGGAGGGAGGGCTGAAGAGACATGGAGAGGAGGGAGGGAGGGACATGGAGAGGGAGGGAGAGACATGGAGAGGGAGGGAGGGTGGGAGAGACATGGAGAGGGAGTGAGAGACATGGAGAGGGAGGGAGGGTGGGAGAGACATGGAGAGGAGGGAGGGACATGGAGAGGGAGGAAGAGACATGGAGAGGGAGGGAGGGCGGAAGAGACATGGAGAGGGAGGAAGAGACATGGAGAGGGAGGGAGGGAGGAAGAGACATGGAGAGGGAGGGAGGGCGGAAGAGACATGGAGAGGGAGGAAGAGACATGGAGAGGGAGGGAGGGTGGGAGAGACATGGAGAGGGAGGGAGAGACATGGAGAGGGAGGGAGGGACATGGAGAGGGAGGAAGGGCGGGAGAGACATGGAGAGGGAGGGAGAGACATGAGGGAGGGAGGGACATGGAGAGGGAGGGAGGGACATGGAGAGGGAGGGAGAGACATGGAGAGGAAGGGAGGGTGGGAGAGACATGGAGAGGAGGGAGGGACATGGAGAGGGAGGGAGGGTGGGAGAGACATGGAGAGGAGGGAGGGACATGGAGAGGGAGGGAGGGTGGGAGAGACATGGAGAGGGAGGGAGAGACATGGAGAGGGAGGGAGGGACATGGAGAGGGAGGAAGGGCGGGAGAGACATGGAGAGGGAGGGAGAGACATGAGGGAGGGAGGGACATGGAGAGGAGGGAGGGACATGGAGAGGGAGGGAGGGCGGGAGAGACATGGAGAGGGAGGGAGAGACATGGAGAGGGAGGGAGGGCGGGAGAGACATGGAGAGGGAGGGAGAGGCATGGAGAGGAGGGAGGGACATGGAGAGGGAGGGAGGGCGGGAGAGACATGGAGAGGGAGGGAGAGACATGGAGAGGAGGGAGGGAGGGAGGGACATGGAGAGGGAGGGAGAGACATGGAGAGGGAGGAAGAGACATGGAGAGGGAGGGAGGGCGGAAGAGACATGGAGAGGAGGGAGGGACATGGAGAGGAGGGAGGGAGGGAGGGACATGGAGAGGGAGGGAGAGACATGGAGAGGGAGGAAGAGACATGGAGAGGGAGGGAGGGCGGAAGAGACATGGAGAGGGAGGAAGAGACATGGAGAGGAGGGAGGGACATGGAGAGGGAGGAAGGGCGGGAGAGACATGGAGAGGGAGGGAGAGACATGAGGGAGGGAGGGACATGGAGAGGAGGGAGGGACATGGAGAGGGAGGGAGGGCGGGAGAGACATGGAGAGGGAGGGAGAGACATGGAGAGGGAGGGAGGGCGGGAGAGACATGGAGAGGGAGGGAGAGGCATGGAGAGGAGGGAGGGACATGGAGAGGGAGGGAGGGCGGGAGAGACATGGAGAGGGAGGGAGAGACATGGAGAGGAGGGAGGGAGGGACATGGAGAGGGAGGGAGAGACATGGAGAGGGAGGAAGAGACATGGAGAGGGAGGGAGGGCGGAAGAGACATGGAGAGGGAGGAAGAGACATGGAGAGGGAGGGAGGGCGGAAGAGACATGGAGAGGGAGGGAGGGCTGAAGAGACATGGAGAGGAGGGAGGGAGGGACATGGAGAGGGAGGGAGAGACATGGAGAGGGAGGGAGGGTGGGAGAGACATGGAGAGGGAGTGAGAGACATGGAGAGGGAGGGAGGGTGGGAGAGACATGGAGAGGAGGGAGGGACATGGAGAGGGAGGAAGAGACATGGAGAGGGAGGGAGGGCGGAAGAGACATGGAGAGGGAGGAAGAGACATGGAGAGGGAGGGAGGGCGGAAGTGACATGGAGAGGAGGGAGGGACATGGAGAGGAGGGAGGGACAAGGAGAGGAGGGTGGGAGAGACATGGAGAGGGAGGGAGGGCGGAAGAGACATGGAGAGGGAGGAAGAGACATGGAGAGGGAGGGAGGGCGGAAGAGACATGGAGAGGGAGGGAGGGACATGGAGAGGGAGGGAGAGACATGGAGAGGGAGGGAGGGTGGGAGAGACATGGAGAGGAGGGAGGGACATGGAGAGGGAGGGAGGGACATGGAGAGGAGGGAGGGTGGGAGAGACATGGAGAGGGAGGGAGAGACATGGAGAGGGAGGGAGGGCGGAAGTGACATGGAGAGGAGGGAGGGACATGGAGAGGAGGGAGGGACAAGGAGAGGAGGGTGGGAGAGACATGGAGAGGGAGGGAGGGACATGGAAAGGGAGGGAGAGACATGGAGAGGGAGGGAGGGTGGGAGAGACATGGAGAGGAGGGAGGGACATGGAGAGGAGGGAGGGACAAGGAGAGGAGGGTGGGAGAGACATGGGGATGGAGGAAAGGAAGGAGGGGGAAATGGAGGAGTCTAAAAAGGGATGCTCTAAAAAGGGAGTCTAAAAAGAGAATCAGTGTGGAGCTAGCAACAAGGTTAACTGGATGAGCTTGTGATTAGGAGCAAAAGACTAGATAGTGTGGAATAAGGTAATCACTTAGCTTAGCATACTGCCTGCTAGTGTAGGCCATGTCCGGAGAGAGAGATGGATGTGTGTTCTCAGGAGAGAGAGATGGATGTGTGTTCTCAGGAGAGAGAGATGGATGTGTGTTCTCAGGAGAGAGAGATGGATGTGTGTTCTCAGAAGAGAGAGATGGATGTGTGTTCTCAGAAGAGAGAGATGGATGTGTGTTCTCAGAAGAGAGAGATGCATGTGTGTTCTCAGAAGAGAGAGATGCATGTGTGTTCTCAGAAGAGAGAGATGGATGTGTGTTCTCAGAAGAGAGAGATGGATGTGTGTTCTCAGAAGAGAGAGATGGATGTGTGTTCTCAGAAGAGAGAGATGGATGTGTGTTCTCAGAAGAGAGAGATGGATGTGTGTTCTCAGAAGAGAGAGATGGATGTGTGTCCTTAGGAGTTCTCAGTTTATGTTGAGTACATTGAAGTTGTCCCAGGTCTGGGTTTGGTTACTGTTAAATGCTGCTTAATCACGGAGCTCCTAACCCAGGCCATTATATCAGCATTGAGCTGTAGGTTAACACACTGGACCGTCAGCCACAGGTCTGAACACACACACACGCTGGGCCAGAACAAATCTCCTTTTGTTCATAACCCTCCATTAATCAGATCCATTACATTACAGCCACTGGACCAGAGAGTGTGTGTGTGTGTGTGTGTGTGTGTGTGTGTGTGTGTGTGTGTGTGTGTGTGTGTCATCCATTACAGAAACCACCGGACCAGAGGGCTTGAGTTCCCGTGCGGCACGCCGGCTTGATAAATGCACCACGGTGGAAAAACAAAACAATTTACCCACCTAGTCTAAACTATCTTTCGACCCATTGTGTGTGTGTATTAGTCTAGACATGGGCGGAACAGGAACCACACGGCCTGCCTAAAGAGACCCAGAGGAGAGTTATGGACTATAAAGCTGAAGGGCTGTAACTCAGTGATGTACCGATGGGTGTGTGCTGCTATCTCCCTCCCTGACATCACAAAGGCGCATCAGGGGCCAAACACTGTCCTAATGGGGGGTTAATCAAATATCTGGCAACCGCAGTGTCCTGAATACCCACTGACTCCCTTTGGACAAATAAAACATGGCCTCTCCATTGTCCTGAATGACCACTGACTCCCTTTGGACAAATAAAACATGGCCTCTCCATTGTCCTGAATGACCACTGACTCCCTTTGGACAAATAAAACATGGCCTCTCCATTGTCCTGAATGACCACTGACTCCCTTTGGACAAATAAAACATGGCCTCTCCATTGTCCTGAATGACCACTGACTCCCTTTGGACAAATAAAACATGGCCTCTCCATTGTCCTGAATGACCACTGACTCCCTTTGGCCAAATAAAACATGGCCTCTCCATTGTCCTGAATGACCACTGACTCCCTTTGGCCAAATAAAACATGGCATCTCCATTGTCCTGAATGACCACTGACTCCCTTTGGCCAAATAAAACATGGCCTCTCCATTGTCCTGAATGACCACTGACTCCCTTTGGACAAATAAAACATGGCCTCTCCATTGTCCTGAATGACCACTGACTCCCTTTGGACAAATAAAACATGGCCTCTCCATTGTCCTGAATACCCACTGACTCCCTTTGGACAAATAAAACATGGCCTCTCCATTGTCCTGAATGACCACTGACTCCCTTTGGCCAAATAAAACATGGCCTCTCCATTGTCCTGAATGACCACTGACTCCCTTTGGCCAAATAAAACATGGCATCTCCATTGTCCTGAATGACCACTGACTCCCTTTGGCCAAATAAAACATGGCCTCTCCATTGTCCTGAATGACCACTGACTCCCTTTGGACAAATAAAACATGGCCTCTCCATTGTCCTGAATGACCACTGACTCCCTTTGGACAAATAAAACATGGCCTCTCCATTGTCCTGAATACCCACTGACTCCCTTTGGACAAATAAAACATGGCCTCTCCATTGTCCTGAATGACCACTGACTCCCTTTGGACAAATAAAACATGGCCTCTCCATTGTCCTGAATGACCACTGACTCCCTTTCTGAGTGCTTTACCACTACTTTACCTCAGTACCGTAGTCAACACACATTTAGGAAACATCTCATTGTAAAAAGGCTTGTTTTAACTGTTAGTGAAAGCAACAACTGAGTGGAAATGAATGATGGATAAATGTTCCATGGTTCTGGGGAGACCTCGTGGTTCTGGGGAGACCTTGTGGTTCTGGGGAGACCTCGTGGTTCTGGGGAGACCTCGTGGTTCTGGGGAGACCTCGTGGTTCTGGGGAGACTTCTTGGTTCTGGGGAGACCTCGTGGTTCTGGGGAGACCTCGTGGTTCTGGGGAGACCTCGTGGTTCTGGGGAGACCTCGTGGTTCTGGGGAGACTTCTTGGTTCTCTGGAGATCTCGTGGTTCTGGGGAGACCTTGTGGTTCTGGGGAGACCTCGTGGTTCTGGGGAGACCTCGTGGTTCTGGGGAGACCTTGTGGTTCTGGGGAGACCTCGTGGTTCTGGGGAGACCTCGTGGTTCTGGGGAGACTTCTTGGTTCTGGGGAGACCTCGTGGTTCTGGGGAGACCTCGTGGTTCTGGGGAGACTTCTTGGTTCTGGGGAGACCTCGTGGTTCTGGGGAGACCTCGTGGTTCTGGGGAGACTTCTTGGTTCTGGGGAGACCTCGTGGTTCTGGGGAGACCTCGTGGTTCTGGGGAGACCTCGTGGTTCTGGGGAGACTTCTTGGTTCTGGGGAGACCTCGTGGTTCTGGGGAGCTCGTGGTTCTGGGGAGACTTCTTGGTTCTGGGGAGACCTCGTGGTTCTGGGGAGAACTCATGGTTGTCTTTTATTTTCCAACCTGCATGTTTTCTATGTTGTTTTTATTATTCCCTTCCACTACTTCACATTTCCTTCTACTCATTAGTTTGTTTGTTCATACCATCCTATCTGTCTCCCTCCTCCATCCTATCTCTCTCTCTCCCTCCCTCCATCCTATCTGTCTCTCTCTCTCCCTCCCTCCATCCTATCTGTCTCTCTCCCTCCATCCTATCTGTCTCTCTCTCTCCCTCCCTCCATCCTATCTGTCTCTCTCCCTCCATTCCCCCTATCTCTCTCTCTCCCTCCCTCCATCCTATCTGTCTCTCTCCCTCCATCCTATCTGTCTCTCTCTCTCCCTCCCTCCATCCTATCTGTCTCTCTCTCTCCCTCCCTCCATCCTATCTGTCTCTCTCCCTCCATCCTATCTGTCTCTCTCCCTCCCTCCATCATATCTGTCTCTCTCCCTCCCTCCATCCTATCTGTCTCTCTCCCTCCCTCCATCATATCTGTCTCTCTCCCTCCCTCCATCCTATCTGTCTCTCTCCCTCCCTCCATCATATCTGTCTCTCTCCCTCCCTCCATCCTATCTGTCTCTCTCCCTCCCTCCATCCTATCTGTCTCTCTCCCTCCCTCCATCCTATCTGTCTCTCTCCTTCCCTCCATCCTATCTCTCTCTCTCTCTCCCTCCATCCTATCTGTCTCTCTCTCTCCCTCCCTCCATCCTATCTGTCTCTCTCCCTCCCTCCATCCTATCTGTCTCTCTCCCTCCCTCCATCCTATCTGTCTCTCTCCCTCCATCCTATCAATCTCTCTCCCTCCATTCCCCCTATCTGTCTCTCTCTCTCCCTCCATCCTATCTGTCTCTCCCTCCATCCTATCTGTCTCTCTCCCTCCCTCCATTCTATCTGTCTCTCTCCCTCCCTCCATCCTATCTGTCTCTCTCCCTCCCTCCCTCCATCCTATCTGTCTCTCTCCCTCCCTCCATCCTATCTCTCTCTCTCCCTCCCTCAATCCTATCTGTCTCTCCCTCCATCCTATCTGTCTCTCTCCCTCCCTCCATCCTATCTGTCTCTCTCCCTCCATTCCCCCCATCTCTCTCTCTCTCTCTCTCTCTCTCTCCCTCCATCCTATCTGTCTCTCCCTCCATCCTATCTGTCTCTCTCCCTCCCTCCATCCTATCTGTCTCTCTCCCTCCCTCCATCCTATCTGTCTCTCTCCCTCCATTCCCCCTATCTGTCTCTCTCTCTCCCTCCATCCTATCTCTCTCTCTCCCTTCCTCCATCCTATCTCTCTCTCTCCCTCCCTCCTATCAGTCTCTCTCCCTCCATTCCCCCTATCTGTCTCTCTCCCTCCCTCCATCATATCTCTCTCTCTCCCTCCCTCCATCCTATCTCTCTCTCTCCCTCCCTCCATCCTATCAGTCTCTCTCCCTCCATTCCCCCTATCTGTCTCTCTCCCTCCCTCCATCCTATCTGTCTCTCTCCCTCCCTCCATCCTATCTGTCTCTCTCCCTCCCTCCATCCTATCTGTCTCTCTCCCTCCATTCCCCCTATCTGTCTCTCTCTCTCCCTCCATCCTATCTCTCTCTCTCCCTCCCTCCATCCTATCTCTCTCTCTCCCTCCCTCCTATCAGTCTCTCTCCCTCCATTCCCCCTATCTGTCTCTCTCCCTCCCTCCATCATATCTCTCTCTCTCCCTCCCTCCCTCCATCCTATCTCTCTCTCTCTCTCCCTCCATCCTATCAGTCTCTCTCACCTCCATTCCCCCTATCTGTCTCTCTCCCTCCCTCCATCCTATCTGTCTCTCTCCCTCCCTCCATCCTATCTGTCTCTCTCCCTCCATTCCCCCTATCTGTCTCTCTCTCTCCCTCCATCCTATCTCTCTCTCTCCCTCCCTCCATCCTATCTCTCTCTCTCCCTCCCTCCTATCAGTCTCTCTCCCTCCATTCCCCCTATCTGTCTCTCTCCCTCCCTCCATCATATCTCTCTCTCTCCCTCCCTCCATCCTATCTCTCTCTCTCCCTCCCTCCATCCTATCAGTCTCTCTCCCTCCATTCCCCCTATCTGTCTCTCTCCCTCCCTCCATCCTATCTGTCTCTCTCCCTCCCTCCATCCTATCTGTCTCTCTCCCTCCCTCCATCCTATCTGTCTCTCTCCCTCCATTCCCCCTATCTGTCTCTCTCTCTCCCTCCATCCTATCTCTCTCTCTCCCTCCCTCCATCCTATCTCTCTCTCTCCCTCCCTCCTATCAGTCTCTCTCCCTCCATTCCCCCTATCTGTCTCTCTCCCTCCCTCCATCATATCTCTCTCTCTCCCTCCCTCCCTCCATCCTATCTCTCTCTCTCTCTCCCGCCATCCTATCAGTCTCTCTCACCTCCATTCCCCCTATCTGTCTCTCTCCCTCCCTCCATCTTATCTCTCTCTCTCTCTCCCTCCATCCTATCTGTCTCTCCCTCCATCCTATCTCTCTCTCTCCCTCTCTCCATCCTATCTGTCTCTCTCTCTCCCTCCATCCTATCTGTCTCTCTCCCTCCCTCCATCCTATCTGTCTCTCTCCCTCCCTCCATCATATCTCTCTCTCTCCCTCCCTCCATCCTATCAGTCTCTCTCCCTCCATTCCCCCTATCTGTCTCTCTCCCTCCCTCCATCCTATCTCTCTCTCTCTCTCCCTCCATCCTATATGTCTCTCCCTCCATCCTATCTCTCTCTCTCCCTCCCTCCATCCTATCTGTCTCTCTCCCTCCCTCCATCATATCTCTCTCTCTCCCTCCCTCCATCCTATCTCTCTCTCTCTCTCCCTCCATCCTATCTGTCTCTCCCTCCATCCTATCTCTCTCTTTCCCTCCCTCCATCCTATCAGTCTCTCTCCCTCCATTCCCCCTATCTCTCTCTCTCCCTCCCTCCATCCTATCTGTCTCTCTCCCTCCCTCCATCATATCTGTCTCTCTCCCTCCCTCCATCCTATCTGTCTCTCTCCCTCCCTCCATCCTATCTGTCTCTCTCCCTCCCTCCATCCTATCTGTCTCTCTCCAGTCTGTTAGTGACAGGGACAGGGCTCTTCATAACAGATAAAGCAGCTAATGTCATTCATTATAAACCAATATGTTACTGGGGGCCTCCTGGGGCTCCTGGTCCAACACCGGCATCTGGTCCAGTCTCCCAGGGAGGGAGAGGGGTAAAGAGGGATGGAGAAATAGGAGGAGAGAGGGAAAGAGGGTTGGGGGAATAGAAGGAGAGAGGGATGGGGAGGAGAGAGGATAGGGAAATGGAATGAGAGAGGGAAGGGGAGAGAGGGATGGGGAGAGGGAGAGTGGAATGGGGAGAGAGGGATAGGAGAGAGAGGGATGGGGAGAGATGGAGAGATGTATAGGGAGAGAGGATATGGAAATGAAATGAGAAAGGGAAGGGAAAGGGGGAGATGGGGAGAGAGGGATGGGGGAGAGAGGGAGAGAGAGATAGGGAGAGAGCGATGGGGGAGAGAGGGAGAGACGTATGGGGAGAGAGGACATGGAAATTGAATGAGAACAGGGAAGGGGGAGATAGGTAGAGAGGGATTGGAGAGAGACAGGGAGCGAGGGATGGAAGAGAGGGATGGTGAGAGATGTGAGAGTGGAGGAGGAAGGAAGACTCTTTTTTCTGGGTCTGGGAGAGTGGTTGACAGCAGAGAGGTTGACAACAGAGAGGTTGACAGCAGAGAGGTTGACAGCAGAGAGGTTGACAGCAGAGAGGTTGACAGCAGAGCGGTTGACAGCAGAGAGGTTGACAGCAGAGAGGTTGTCAGCAGAGTGGTTGACAGCAGAGCGGTTGACATCAAAGCAGTTGACAGCAGAGCGGTCGACAGCAGAGCGGTTGACAGCAGAGAATTTGGCAGCAGAGAGGTTGACAGCAGAGAGGTTGTCAGCAGAGAGGTTGTCAGCAGAGTGGTTGACAGCAGAGAGGTTGACAGCAGAGAGGTTGACAGCAGAGAGGTTGACAGCAGAGAGGTTGTCAGCAGAGTGGTTGACAGCAGAGTGGTTGACAGCAGATAGGTTGACAGCAGAGAGGTTGACAGCAGAGAGGTTGTCAGCAGAGTGGTTGACAGCAGAGAGGTTGACAGCAGAGAGGTTGACAGCAGAGAGGTTGACAGCAGAGAGGTTGACAGCAGAGAGGTTGAAGTGACATGTGGTCCTGTCAGTGGGAGGCAGATGTTTCTGCCAGTGTTTCTGGGTGGGTGTGGTATGGCTCACACCACTGACCAACTGTCAACAAACAACAGCACTACTGTCAACAAACAACAGCACTACTGTCAACAAGAAGAGTAGAAGAATAGATTTCATGAGTCAAAAACAAAAAACTATACAGACAGACGGACGGACAGACACACACATATACAGACAGACACACACACACACACACACACACGAGCCACTGCCTGTTCACCCCTCTATCATCCAGAAGGCGAGGTCAGTACAGGTGCATCAAAGCAGGGACCGAGAGACTGAAAAACAGTTTCTATCTCAAGGCCATCAGACTGTTAAACAGCCATCACTAACATTGAGTGGCTGCTGTCAGCATACTGACTCAATCTCTAGCCACAATAATAATGGATAAATTGGATGTAATAAATGTACCACTAGTCACTAAAACAATGCCACTTTATATAATGTTTACATACCCTACATTTCTCGTCCCATATGTACAGTATATCACAAAAGTGAGTAGCTTGTATAACAGTGTAAATTTGCTCTCCTCTCAAAATAACTCAACACACAGCCATTAATGTCTAAACCACTGGCAACAAAAGTGAGTACACCCCTAAGTGAAAATGTTATACAAGCTGTACACTCACTACTTTACATTGTAGCAAAGTGTCATTTCTTCAGTGTTGTCACATGAAAATATATACTCAAATATTTACAAAAATGTAAGGGGTGTACTCACTTTTGTGATATACTGTATATACTGTACTCTATACCATCTACTGCATCTTGCCATTCGGGCATCACTCATCCATATATATATATATATGTGCAGTCGTGGCCAAAGGTTTTGAGAATGATACAAATATTAATTTCCACAAAGTTTGCTGTTTCAGTGTCTTTAGATATTTTTGTCAGATGTTACTATGGAATACTGAGGTATAATTACAAGCATTTCATAAGTGTTAAAGGCTTTTATTGACAATTACATGAAGTTGATGCAAAGAGTCAATATTTGCAGTGTTGACCCTTCTTTTTCAAGACCTCTGCAATCCGCCCTGGCATGCTGTCAATTAACTTCTGGGCCACATCCTGACTGATGGCAGCCCATTCTTGCATAATCAATTTGTGGGTTTTTGTTTGTCCACCTGCCTCTCGAGGGTTGACCACACGTTCTCAATGGGATTAAGGTCTGGGGAGTTTCCTGGCCATGGACCCAAAATATCAATGTTTTGTTCCCCAAGCCACTTAGTTATTCCTTTTGCCTTATAGCAAGGTGCTCCATCATGCTGGAAAAGGCATTGTTCATCACCAAACTGTTCCTGGATGGTTGGGAGAAGTTGCTCTCGGAGAATGTGGTACCATTCTTTATTCTGGGCTGTGTTCTTAGGCAAAATTGTGAGTGAGCCCACTCCCTTGGCTAAGAAGCAACCCCACACATGAATGGTCTCAGGATGCTTTACTGTTGGCATGACATAGGACTGATGGTAGCGCTCACCTTGTCTTCTCCGGACAAGCTTTTTTCCGGATGCCCCAAACAATCGGAAAGGGGATTCATCAGAGAAAATGACTTTACCCCAGTCCTCAGCAGTCCAATCCCTGTACCTTTTGCAGAATATCAGTCTGTCCCTGATGTTTTTCCTGGAGATAAGTGGCTTCTTTGCTGCTCCTCTTGACACCAGGCCATCCTACAAAAGTCTTCACCTCACTGTGCGTGCAGATGCACTCACACCTGCCTGCTGCCATTCCTGAGCAAGCTCTGTACTGGAGGTGCCCCGATCCCGCAGCTGAATCAACTTTAGGAGATGGTCCTGGCGTTTGCTGGACTTTCTTGGACACCCTGAAGCCTTCTTCACAACAATTGAACTGCTCTCCTTGAAGTTCTCGATGATCCAATAAATGGTTGATTTAGGTGCAATCTTACTGGCAGCAATATCCTTGCCTGTGAAGCCCTTTTTGTGCAAAGCAATGATGACGGCACGTGTTTCCTTGCAGGTAACCATGGTTGACAGAGGAAGAACAATGATTCCAAGTACCACCCTCCTTTTGAAGCTTCCAGTCTGCTATTCAAACTCAATCAGCATGACAGAGTGAGGACAGCCTTGTCCTCGTCAACACTCACACCTGTGTTAACGAGAGAATCACTGACATGATGTCAGCTGGTCCTTTTGTGGCAGGGCTGAAATGCAGTGGAAATGTTTTTTTGTGGATTCCGTTCATTTGCATGGCAAAGAGGGACTTTGCAATTAATTGTAATTCATCTGATCACTCTTAACATTCTGGAGTATTTGCAAATTATCCATCATACAAACTGAAGCAGCAGACTTTGTGAAAATGTATATTTGTGTCATTCTCAAATTTTTTGGCCACGACTGTACATATTCTTATTCATTCCTTTACACTTGTGTGTATAAGGTAGTTGTCGTGAATTTGTTAGATTACTTGTTAGATATTACTGCATGGTCGGAACTAGAAGCACAAGCATTTCACTAAACTCGCATTAACATCTGCTAACCATGTGTATGTGACCAATAAAATGTGATTTGATTTGACATACAGACAGACACACACTACAGTAGTGTGTAGGACATGGATGTGACAGAGGAGGCAGGATGAGGATAGTGGTTGTAACAGGTGTGTCCCTCACGCTACGCTGCCTCCCAGCTCTCACAACTGTGGCCAATCAGTTGCGCTTCACGTCCACACAAAGGCATTGTGGGAGATAAATATGGGAGTCGCATGTGTATCTGGCATTAATAGTAATTGGAAGTGTGTGTGTACACTGTTTCACATCAGCCTGGGTCTCACAGCTGCCCTGGAAATCACCACAGATTAGAGACTGGCAGCTGATCAGGGGGGAAGTGTGTGTGTGTGTGTGCCTGCGTGCTTCAGTGTGTATATGTGTAGGTGTACGTGTGTGTGTACCTCTGCTTAAGATGGCTCATCGGTACTGGTCAGTTCATTAAGTGATATCATTGGTTGACAAATCCAGAGTACACATATAGAAGCAGACGTGAAGAGGGCAAGAGAATCCACAGAGGGCGGAGTCAGGAAATGGGAGGAGTTCATGTGTTGGCTTGGGGAGTTTTCAATGACTTCTGTGTGGTGTGTACACTGCTCACTGGCTATTTGGGGCCCTGTGTGTGTGTGTGTTGTTTAGTTGTGCTGTTAAACTAGTGGTTAAATGCTGGATTGCGTTAATGATGTTGTCAGAAACAGAGACAAACAGAGAGCACGCCTAACCTTCGAACTTATCATAAACCCTCGGGATGATCCCTGTCATAAATAGCACCCTTTCTGTCCTCCTGCACGTACACACACACATGAGCACAGAACACACACACACACAACCCCCCCCCCCACACACACACACACAGTCACCAGTGGTTCTCTGCACTTTGCTGTGGAGTCGTTCTGTGGACGGTCAGGGTCAGATCTGTGGTGTGTCACACTGCATTCCCTGACACCACACACACACACACACACACACACACACACACACACACACGCACACACACACACACACACACACACACACACACACACACACACACACACACACACACACACACACACACACACACACACACACACACACACACACACACACACACACACACACACACACACACACCACTCTGTCCGCAGACGCCCAGCCATGCCTCATGATTAGTACTGCCTGTTCCATGCTTTGTTTTTCTTCTTTGTTTGTTTGCCTCACAACAATTTCCCGTAACATAGCATGATTCCACTGTAGGGTTAGCAACACCATGTGTTCAGGCTCATTCTATGGCAGCTATACTTAACAGGCATGTCTGGCCTCTGCCAGAGAGACAATATAACTTAATGTTACTGCTGTGTGTGGATCCTATGTCTCACACACACATTCTTTCAGGCCCATAATACCCAGCTTGGCCTGTCCAAGGGATGAACCATGACGTATAGGCCTACACATCAACAGAGAGAGAGAAGGAGCAGAGATAGAGAGAAGGAGCAGAGAGAGAGAGAGAAGGAGCAGAGAGAGAGAGAGAGAAGGAGCAGAGAGAGAGAATGAGCAGAGAGAGAGAGAAGGAGCAGAGAGAGAGAAGGAGCAGAGAGAGAGAGGAGCAGAGAGAGAGAAGGAGCAGAGAGAGAGAGAGAAGGAGCAGAGAGAGAGAAGGAGCAGAGAGAGAGAGAAGGAGCAGAGAGAGAGAGAGAAGGAGCAGAGAGAGAGAGAGGAGCAGAGTGAGAGAGAGAAGGAACAGAGAGAGAGAGAGAATGAGCAGAGAGGGAGATAAGGAGCAGAGAGAGAGAGAAGGAGCAGAGAGGGAGAGAAGGAGCAGAGAGAAAGAGAGAAGGATAGAGATAAGGAGCAGAGAGAGAGAGAGCGAAGGAGCAGAGAGAGAGAGAAGGAGCAGAGAGAGAGAGAAGGAGCAGAGAGAGAGAGAGAAGGAGCAGAGAGGGAGAAGTATAAGTCTGGAACAGTATTGATGCAGGGCAACCACAAACAGTTTCAGCTGGACTTTCACCTAATCAAAGAATTAGCTCAGCAGGAGAAGCTCTCCCTTGAGAAAGATACTCCCACCCCGAGTGGGTCAGACCATACCTCTTCATTATATAACCCCACAAACAGGCAACCCAAGTGGAAAGTAAACCTCCCAGCACAGAGTACTACCCCCTCATTGAAATGAAGGATACATTTACCCAGCTGGAGGTAAGGCAGGTGGAGCTGGAACAGCAGGTGATTACACTTCAGTCAGCACAGACCCAGATCCAGCACAACAACACTCTCTTAACCAGACCCAGAGAGCTGGAGGTGGAGAGAGACATATCTGCACTCTGTGGTGAGACAACTTCAACATGATTAAAAGCAGGAGAAGAACAGAACACTAGAGTAGAGGATCAGGCTGCTGGAGGAGAGGGTGAGTGGGGTGGCGTGTGACAGAGAACAACCCACTAGAGAGGGGGCCACCCCCGCAGAGAAGCCAGCAGAACAGCCCACCACATACCCTGCCCATAGCCTCAACATCACAGCGGAAAAGACAAATGAAGAACCCTAAGCCCAGCAGCTCTCACCCCCTCTGAACACCCCCCCCCCCTGTCAGCCACCCTGATAGCCCTCCTGACAACCCCCCCACACCCACTGAGGACATACACAAGACACATATTGTACTCCTTATGGACTCAAATGGGAAATATATACAAACACAGTGTGTCTAAACTCTGGTGTCCAAACACCCAGCGCGCCCAAGACCTTCGGTCTGAGGACCAACTAGGTTCACCTAGCCACATAATAATACACACAGGCACACATGACCTGAGATCACAGCAGGAAAGGGTGGCCACAGCACCGAAGGGAGTGATTGAAAAGGCTTCTTCTACTTTCCCCAATGCACAAGTGGTTATCTCCACCCTGCTACCACGAAAAGACTTCCACCCTACTACCATACAACGGGTAAACGCAAGTATTTCCCTTGACTGTGCCTCAAAACCAAATGTTTTCCTGGCCCACCACTCCACCCTGGACTTGAACAACCTCTATGACCAGGTCCACCTCTACAAGTCAGCAGTGCCCACCTTCGCAGTGCACACCACCAGCCACATACACGGCCCCACCCAACCAATCAACACCCACCTGTCATGACTGTCCTGACCAGGTCAGGTTACAGGAGACTACAACCCTACAGATTATCTCTCAACCCCAACAGAGGAGGAGAGATCTAGGGGTCTGAAGACGTGGGGGGTTTTATGACCCCTCACGCCCCTGGTAAATCTCAGGCCACAGACAAATTCCTTTGTCCTGTTACTATGGAGAACCAGCCTCAGAACATTAAACATGAAATAAAGGGACTTTGGAACAAGGGTTTCCGTCAGCCACAATGGTGGTCATGAAGATAGATGGAATATGAAAATGTATATCATTTTGTTATTAAAGGTTAATAGATGACGTTATTACGAAAACATTGTAATGTGAAGAGTTTTCCTAGTATATGTTTGATGTTTATAGATTGTACATTGTATGGAAAATATCCAAATCAAAGAGAATGTTTTGGGGACGATGAAATGTTAAGTTAGTTGTCTAAAATTGGATTTGAATCAAATCTAGCCCTTGCCTCGTTAACTTGGTACACCCAGAGAAAGGCGGTTACGCCCACTTCTGACCCAAGGTTACAAAACCTGTGAGTATAGAATTCACAGACAAGACTACGTCAGCTGCAGCAAGGTCTAAAAAGTCAATGAACCCAGAACGCAACACAAGTTTGAGGACAAAGAAATCCTTTTCTACCCAAGCTCCGGATGAGTAGCTTTGTCTAAGCAGGTGAATTCAAGTCGGACCACCTAGCCTCCAACTCCCATCGAATCGTGGTATCTAAAGGGTTTCATTCCTATGCTGCTAGCTCTGAGCTACAGAGCTGTCTGGCCTCAGAAGACCCCTTCCAGAGAAAGGGGTGAGGGAACAGACTCCTAAGCCAAAAAGGACACTGACACCGGGAGGAATCTCAGAGAGGTGCGCCGGAGAAGTGCGTCATCGAACAGCTGAACGGTCCACACAGAGAATCCTCAGAGATCATCCCCACGTAATTACATCATTATATTCTGACCCATAAGAGCGGCAGTTTGGGGCAAGGCTAGGGTTAGAATAGCATAGCTGACAAATTCACCCAAATGTATATATCTCGTGTACTTTCTTTTTTCTCTTTCTTTTGAAATCCCCATTGTGGGTAACACTAGTGTGTTGGCCCGTTATACTAAGTTCTAATCAATAGCCTATAATGTGTTTTGTTTATGTGTATCTTTTATCATCATGTTAGCTTTTTAGTAAATAAATATTCAACTGAGATTGGTGTGGTACGAACTCATTGGTGAGGCCCGGGTCCGTGCAGATTCAAGGGCTATACGACGTTCAGAACGAGATTGGTAGAGGCAACTAGTTAATTAGCGGCTGTTGTAAAATCGATATTCTGATATTCTTTGAGTTAATTTGGGAAATAGAAACTCAATAAAAACTAGTTTTCCCATGGTGCCCCAGGTTAATGAGTTAATAATTACTTGATTCAGTTAATCACGCAATTAGAAACTTTAATCATTCGATGAACAACAGTCGTCACATTAACTAATACAACGTCACGACACACCCAAGTCAACCATGCCCAAACCACATTTAGGACGCCTCAGATCAGACCTATTCCCCTCCTGCTCACCCCATGCACCCCACAAAGAGGGCCTCAACAGGGAAGTCACACGTATGCCCAGGCCGTGAGCGGGCAAACAGGCCCAACCCCCACTCTTTCACTAGCCCAAGCCAATGCCATGTACCAGATGCTCAGCAGACTCTGCTCACACTTACTGGCCTGAGGCCAAACAACACGACCAAAATCATTGGACACTTTATGGAACACAATGCCTCCACTATCTAATCCTGGTTATATCCAAGGTCATCTGCCTTTGGCCTAAAGAGCAGGAACCTGGACTTCACCAAAGAAATCGGAAATACAGACATTGTCATCCTACAAGAAACCTGGTATAGAGGAGACTGACCCACTGGTTTCCCTCTAGGTTACAGAGAGCTGGTAGTCCCATCCACAAAACTACCAGGTGTGAAACAGGGAAGGGACTCCGGGGGTATGCTAATTTTATATAGAGCAGACCTAACTCACTCTATTCAATTAATCAAAATAGGAATATTTTACATTTGGCTAGAAATTCAAAAATAAATGATCTCAACAGAGAAAAATGTCCTCCTGTGTGTTACCTATATCCCCCCCCCCCACTAGAATCCTCATACTTTAATAAAGACAGCTTCTCCATCCTGGAGGGGGAAATCAATCATTTCCAGGCCCAGAGACATGTACTAGTCTGTGGCGACCTAAATCCCAGAACTGGACAAGGATCCGACACCCTCAGCATACAGGGGGACAAACACCTGCCTGGAAAACCCACAAACGGGTCACAACTCCTGCAGCTCTGTCACACGCTGAGTATGTACATAGTCAATGGTAGGCTTCGAGGGGTAGGTACACCTATAGCTCATCTCTTGGCAGTAGTACTGTAGACTACTTTATCACTGACCCCAACCCAGAGTCTCTCAGAGTGTTCACAGTCAGCCCACTGACACCCCTATCAGACCACAGCAAAATCACAGTCTACTTGAACAGAGCAATACTCAATCATGAGGCATCAAAGCCAAAGGAACTGAATAATATTCAGAAATGCTATAGATGGAAGGAATGTAGTTTGGAAACCTACCAAAAAACAATTAGGCAACAACAAATTCAATCCCTTTTAGACAACTTCTTCCCACAGGGCCGTGGGGTGAGACAGGGATGCAGCTTAAGCCCCACCCTCTTCAACATATATATCAACGAATTGGCGAGGGTTTTAGAAAAGTCTGCAGCACCCGGCTTCACCCTACTAGAATCTGAAGTCAAATGTCTACTGTTTGCTGATGATCTGGTGCTTCTGTCACCAACCAAGGAGGGCCTTCAGCAGCACATGGATCTTCTGCACAGATTCTGCCAGACCTGGGCCCTGACAGTACATCTCAGTAAGACAAAATAATGGTGTTCCAAAAAAGGTCCAGTCGCCAGGACCAGAAATATAAATTCCATCTAGACAACGTTGCACTAGAGCACACAAAACTATACATACAGCTGAAGTCGGATGTTTACATACACTTAGGTTGGAGTCATTAAAACTAATTTGTCAACCACTCCACAAATTTCTTGTTAACAAACTATAGTTTTGGCAAGTCGGTAAGTCCAACAATTGTTTACAGACAGATTATTTCACTTATAATTCACTATATCACAATTCCAGAGGGTTAGAAGTTTACATACACTAAGTTGACTGTGCCTTTCAAAAGCTTGGAAAATTCCAGAAAATGATGTCATGCCGTTAGAAGCTTCTGATAGACATAATTTGAGTCAATTGTAGGTGAACCTGTGGATGTATTTCAAGGCCTACCTTCAAACTCAGTGCCTCTTTGCTTGACATCACGGGAAAATCTAAAGAAACCAACCAAGACCTCAAAAGAAAAATTGTAGACCTCCACAAGTCTGATTCATCCTTGGGAGCAATTTCCAAACGCCTGAAGGTACCACGTTCACCTGTACAAACAATAGTACGCAAGTATAAACACCATGGGACCACGCAGGAGTCATACCATTCAGGAAGGAGACTCGTTTTGTCTTCTAGAGATGAACGTACAAAAAGTGCAAATCAATCCCAGAACAAGCGCAAAGGACCTTGTGAAGATGCTGGAGGAAACAGGTACAAATATATCTATATCCACAGTAAAACGAGTCCTATATCAACATAACCTGAAAGGCCGCCCAGCAAGGAAGAAGCCACTGCTCCAAAACCGCCATTAAAAAGCCAGACTAGGGTTTGCAACTGCACATGGGGACAAAGATCGTACTTTTTGGAGAAATGTCCTCTGGTCTGATGAAACAAAAATATAACTGTTTGGCCATAAGGACCATCGTTATGTTTGGAGGAAAACGGAGGAGACTTGCAAGCCGAAGAACACCATCCCAACCGTGAAGCACTGGGGTGGCAGCCTCATGTTGTGGGGGTGCTATGCTGCAGGAAGGAAGGACTGTTGCACATCACAAAATAGATGGCATCATGAGGACGGAAAATTATGTGGATATATTGAAGCAACATCTCAAGACATCAGTCAGGAAGTTAAAGCTTGGTAGCAAACGGGTCTTCCAAATGAACAATGACCCCAAGCATACTTCCAAAGTTGTGGCAAAATGGCTTAAGGACAACAAAGTCAAGGTATTGGAGTGGCCATCACAAAGCCCTGACCTATATCCTATAGAAAAGTTGTGGGCAGAACTGAAAAAGTGTTTGCAAGCCAGGAAGCCTGAAAACCTGACTCAGTTACATCAGCTCTGTCAGGAGGAATGGGCCAAAATTCACCCAATTTATTGTGAGAAGCTTGTGGAAGGCTACCTGAGACGTTTGACCCAAGTTAAACAATTTAAAGGCAATGCTACCAAATACTAATTGCGTGTATGTAAACTTCTGACCCACTGGGAATGTGATGAAAGAAATAAAAGATTAAATAAATAATTCTCTCTACTATTATTCTGACATTTCACAATCTTAAAATAAAGTGGTGATCCTAACTGACCTAAGATGGAATTTTTACTGGGATTAAATGTCAGGAATTGTGAAAAACTGAGTTTAAACATATTTGGCTAAGGTGTATGCAAACTTCCGACTTCAGCTGTACCTTGGCCTAAACATCAGCACCACAGGTAACTTTCATAAAGCTGTGAACAATCTGAGGGACAAGGCAAGAAGGGCATTCTATGCCACCAAAAGGAACATACAATTCAACATACCATTTAGGATCTGGCTAAAAATACTTGAATCAGTTATAGAACCCATTGCCCTTTACGGTTCTGAGGTCTGGGGTCTGCTCACCAACCAAGAATTCACAAAATGGGACAAACACCAAATTGAGACTCTGCATGCAGAATTCTGCAAAATATCCTGCATGCAAAATAATGCATGCAGAGCAGAATTAGGCCGATACCCACTAACTATCAAACTCCAGAAAAGAGACGTTAAATTCTACAACCACCTAAAAGGAAGCGATTCCCAAACCTTCCATAACAAAGCCATCACCTACAGAGAGATGAACCTGGAGAAGAGTCCCCTAAGCAAGCTGGTCATGGGGCTCTGTTCACAAACACAAACACACCCCACAGAGCCCCAGGACAGCAGCACAATTAGACCCAACCAAATCATGAGAAAACAAAAATATAATTACTTGACACATTGGAAAGAATTAACAAAAAAACAGAGCAAACTAGAATGCTATTTGGCCCTACACAGAGAGTACACAGCGGCAGAATACCTGACCACTGTGACTGACCCAAAATTAAGGAAAGCTTTGACTATGTACAGACTCAGTGAGCATAGCCTTGCTATTGAGAAGGGCCGCCGTAGGCAGACATGGCTCTCAAGAGAAGACAGGCTATGTGCTCACTGCCCACAAAATGAGGTGGAAACTGAGATGCACTTCCTAACCTCCTGCCCAATGTATGACCATATTAGAGAGACATATTTCCCTCAGATTACACAGATCCACAAAGAATTCGAAAACAAATCCAATTTTGGAAAACTCCCATATCTATTGGGTGAAATTCCACAGTGTGCCATCACAGCAGCAAGATTTGTGACCTGTTGCCACGAGAAAAGGGCAACCAGTGAAGAACACACACCATTGTAAATACAACCCATATTTATGCTTATTTATTTTATCTTGTGTCCTTTACCATTTGTACATTGTTAAAACACTGTATAATATGACATTTGTAATGTCTTTATTGTTTTTAAACTTCTGTATGTGTAATGTTTACTGTTCATTTTTATTGTTTATTTCACTTTATATATTCACTTTATATATTATCTACCTCACTTGCTTTGGCAATGTTAACACGTTTCCCATGCCAATAAAGCCCTTGAATTGGAATTGAATTGAATTGAGAGAGAGAGAAGGAGCAGAGAGAGAGAGAAAAGAAGAGAGAGAAGGAGAGAGCGAAGGAGCAGAGAGAGCGAGAACGAGCAGAGAGAGAGAGAGAGAAGGAGCAGAGAGAGAGAAGAAGAGAGAGAAGGAGCAGAGAGAGAGAGAAGGAGAGAGATAAGGAGCAGATAGAGAGAGAACAAGAGGAGCGATAGAAGAAGCAGAGACAGTGGAGACAGATAAGGAGCACAGAGAGAGAGAGAGAAGGAGCAGAGAGAGGAGCAGAGAGAGAGGAGAGAGAGAGAAGAAGCAGAGAGAGAGAGAGAAGGAGCAGAGAAAGAGAGAGAAGGAGCAGAGAGAGGAGCAGAGAGAGAGGAGAGAGAGAGAAGAAGCAGAGAGAAAGAGAGAGAAGGAGCAGAGAAAGAGAGAGAGAAGAAGCATAGAGAGAGTGAGAAGGAGCAGAGAGGGGAGCAGAGAGAGAGGAGAGAGAGAGAAGAAGCAGAGAGAGAGTGAGAAGGAGCAGAGAGAAAGAGAGAGAAGGAGCAGAGAAAGAGAGAGAGAAGAAGCATAGAGAGAGTGAGAAGGAGCAGAGAGAGGAGCAGAGAGAGAGGAGAGAGAGAAGAGAAGCATAGAGAGAGTGAGAAGGAGCAGAGAGAAAGAGAGAGAAGGAGCAGAGAAAGAGAGAGAGAAGAAGCATAGAGAGAGTGCAAAGGAGCAGAGAGAGGAGCAGAGAGAGAGGAGAGAGAAAGAGAAGAAGCATAGAGAGAGTGAGAAGGAGCAGAGAGGGAGAGAAGGAGCAGAGAGAGGAGCAGAGAGAGAGAGGAGAGAAAGAGAAGAAGCATAGAGAGAGTGAGAAGGAGCAGAGAGGGAGAGAAGGAGCAGAGAGAGGAGCAGAGAGAGAGAGGAGAGAGAGAGAAGAAGCATAGAGAGAGTGAGAAGGAGCAGAGAGGGAGAGAAGGAGCAGAGAGAGGAGCAGAGAGAGAAGAAGCATAGAGAGAGTGAGAAGGAGCAGAGAGAGAGAGAGAGAAGGAGCAGAGAGAGAGAGGAGAGAGTGAGAAGGAGCAGAGAGAGAGTGAGAAGGAGCAGAGAGAGAGAGAAGAAGCAGAGAGAGGAGCAGAGAGAGAGAGGAGAGAGAGAGAGAAGGAGCAGAGAGAGAGTGAGAAGGAGAAGAGAGAGGAGCAGAGAGAGAGGGAGAGAGGAGCAGAGAGAGAGTGAGAAGGAGCAGAGAGAGGAGCAGAGAGAGAGAAGGAGCAGAGAGAGAGTGAGAAGGAGCAGAGAGAGAGTGAGAAGGAGCAGAGAGAGAGTGAGAAGGAGCAGAGAGAGGAGCAGTGAGAGAGTGAGAAGGAGCAGAGAGAGAGGAGAGAGAGTCAGAAGGAGCAGAGAGAAGAAGCAGAGAGAGATCAATACTGAACAAGCACAAAGGAATGCAACATCATTTATTTGCCCATTGCTCAATAAATATAATGTTATTAGTTTGTTATGGTGTGGATAAATATAAATTGGAGCTATGGTAACAGTCGATTCTACTCTGGTTTCTTTATACGGATATTTTTCAGAGAGACACTAAGGACTAGTGGACTGAGAGAGACTGGGCCAAGCCGGTGTTGCCTCGCCTGACACAACCCAACACACTCTTGTTTACTTGGGTTAGCAGGCGCTGATTACCTAAATGATGCAGAAGCACCTTGATAAAACCAGCCGAGGGGAGGGGAGAGGAGGACCGAATGAGAGAATAAACACAAAAAAAGGAGAGAGGGTGGGAGGAAAGTGAGGTGAATCAAGCAATTCATCATTTGGACTTAAAAACGCACTCATTCTTGGGTCATGAATAATTTGCCAGGACAACACTCATTTTGCATTAGACTAACGATTCATTCTCAGCTCAGGAATTCGAACCCTTGTAGGGATGTTCTGTGTTTTTTCCTCCATTTACTAATGCTTTTCTGGTGAGGCTGGCACAGGAAATATAGGTCAAATAGTGGTGAGCACGGCGCAATGGCGCTGATGAGGATGGCTCTCTGGCGATGTGGCGGGGTCTCCAGGCGACCATACTGGGAATTCCGGCTGCATTGGCTTGGCCACGAGACAGCGGAGCTTAGCGTCGCGCTGCTATTAATACAGCCAGTGCTGCTTTAATATTTAATTGCGCTGATGGACTGCATCTGTGCTGCTCTGTGATGCAAATATTATGATACATACTAAGTGGCTTAATTGTAATTGGAGCTGAAAATGTAATTTAACCCAACAATGGCAGCATTTTGTTGTTGTTGTTGCCTGCTGCTATCTCCTCCTCACTGGTTAGGTTAACTCCTTGTGTGCCTCTGTGGTGTTGCTTTGGCCACCTGCCTTAGTGCTGACACCGTCATCAGACATGGCTTCACATACTATTTAGGGCAGGGTTTAGGGCAGGGTTACCTATTTAGGGCAGGGTTACCCAAACTTAGTCCTTGGGTACATGTTTTTTTTTTGTTGCTGTTTTTTAGGGCACAAAACTAAATTTGCACCCAGGACGGGCCCCATGACCAAGTTTGAGTAACCCTGAATTAGGATATATCAATGACTTTCAAAAACATTTCGAAGTAAACGTATTTGGATATTTCTATCTTTGAAAATACAAGTAGTTGAATATTGTATGAGTATTTGGAAATACACTTGGAAAGTATTGGCTTGTATATGAAAATATTCCAATAAACAGACAAGTGTATTTTCAATTAAAAATATGTAAATACTTAATGCATTTGACCCCAGGTTGTTTGGTCCTAGGGTTATTTCAAATAATGTATTTGAAAAGGTATTTATAGGATGCTATTTGAAAATACCCAGGTCTGGTGAGCAGTAGAGTCCTAGAGTCCTACTTGGGCCACTCAGCCTGTGTAAAGGAATTTATATCAATTAACTAGATAACTAATACTTTGTAAACCAGTATTTTTTTTTCTCCGTGAAGGATCTCAATGCCTCTCCAAGCGTAGTGTATTCAGAATGTTTTTTTTAATTCTCTCTGAGATGAGTAGAGGGCTGTTGTAGACCAGCTATGGAAGCCACATCACACAACCCACTGAGTTCAGGCTCTAGACCTGGGCTACACAAGGCAGAGAGAGACCACAGGTCAACTAGACATTGCTCTAAGAATCTGGGGCACTGATGAACAACGTTTCAATTACGCAATTCAATTGTCAAGCGCAACACAAATACATATACACACATATACTGTACACAAACACGTACAGTGCATTAGGAAAGTAGTTAGACCCCTTGACTTTTTCCACATTTTGTTACGTTGCAGCCTTATTCTTAAACAAATGAAATTTAAAAAATCCTCATCAATTTACACAAAATAACTAATAACGACAAAGCAAAAACAGGTTTTTAGAAATGTAAAAACATAAGTATTCAGACCCTTTACTATGAGACTTGAAATTGAGCTCAGGTGCATCCTGTTTCCATTGATCATCCTTGAGATGTTTCTACAACTTGATTGGAGTCCACCTGTGGTAAATTCAATTAATTGGACATGATTTGGGAAGGCACAAACCTGTCTATATAAGGTCCCACTGTTGACAGTGCATGGCGGAGTTAAAACCAAGCCATGAGGTCTAAGGAATTGTCCTTAGAGCTCCGAGACAGGATTGTCTCGAGGCACAGATCTGGGGAAGGGTACCAAAAACATTTCTGCAGCATTGAAGGTCCAAGAACACTGGCCTCCATCATTCTTAAATGGAAGAAGTTTGGAACCACCAATACTTTTCTTAGAGCTGACTGCCCGGCCAAACTGGGGGTAGAAAGGCCTTGGTCAGGGAGGTGACCAAAAACCTGATGGTTACTCTGACAGAGCTCCAGAGTTCCTCTGTGGAACTCTAAGACCATGTGAAACAAGATTCTCTGGTCTGATGAAATCAAGATTGAACTCTTTGGCTTGAATGCCAACCATCACATCTGGAGGAAACCTGGCACCATCCCCACGGTGAAGCATGGTGGTGGCAGCATCATGCTGTGTGGATGTTTTACACTAGTCAGGATTGAAGGAAAGAAGAACGGAGCAAAGTACAGAGAGATCCTTGATAAAAACCTGCTCCAGAGTTCTCAGGACCTCAGACTGGGGCAAAGGTTCACCTTCCAGCAGGACAACGACCCTAAGCACACAGCTAAGACAACGCAGGAGTGGCTTCAGGACAAGTCTCTGAATGTCCTTGAGTGACTCAGCCAGAGCCCAGACTTGAACCTGATAGAACACCTCCTGAGAGACCTGAAAAAAAACTGTACAGCGATGCTCACCATACAACCTGAAAGATCTTGAGAGGATCTGCAGAGAAGAATGGGAGAAACTCCCCAAATACAGGTGTGCCAAGCTTCTGGCGTCATACGTAAAAAGACTTGAGGCTGTAATCGCTGCCAAAGGTGGTTCAACAAAGTACTGAGTAAAGGGTCTGAATACTTATGTAACTGTGATGTTTCAAGTATTTCATTATTATACATTTGCGACAATTTCTAAAAACCTGTTTTTGCTTTTGTCTTTATGGGGCAATGCGTTTATTTTGATGAGGAATAAAGCTGTAACATAACAACATGTGAAAACAGTCCAGGGGTCTGAATACTGTAGACACACCGTCTGTTTGTGTGTGTGTGTATTATTCATCAGGAGCATGTCAGGTGTGTGTGTTCGTAAACAGCTCCGTGTTGGGCGACATGCTTTTGCACTTCCAGTTCCAGCCTCCTCCCAGGCCGGCCCGGCGGGCGAATAGAGGAGAGGCTGATCAGCCCAGAGTGGAGGTGACAGGCTGCCAAACGAAGCCCCTTATTTCTGACAGCACCAGGCACG
>NC_048586.1:38222729-38245229 GCF_013265735.2 Oncorhynchus mykiss | reverse complement strand
TCCTGTTTCAGCATGACGGTTGTGCACAAAGTGAGGTCCATACAGAAATGGTTTGTCGAGATCAGTGTGGAAGAACTTGACTGGCCTGCACAGAGCCCTGACCTCAACCCCATCAAACACCTTTGGGATGAATTGGAACGCCGACTGCGAGCCGGGCCTAATCACCCAACATCACTGCCTGACCTTACTAATGGTCTTGCGGCTGAATGGAAGTAAGTCCCTGCAGCAATGTTCCAACATCTAGTGGAAAGCCTTCCCAGAAGAGTGGAGGCTGTTATAGCAGCAAATTGGGCACCAACTCCATATTAATGGCCATTATTTTGGAATGAGATGTTCGACAAGCAGGTGTCCACGTACTTTTGGTCATGTAGTGTATATCTCTGATATGAACCAATATGGACTTCATAACGTGGACTTGATTAAGGCCTGCTATGTTGATATAGTACCAGGTTCCTTTTATGATTACATTTTCAGTGAACAGACCTCTTTCTGTTTTCTAATTAGAGCAGGTTAAGTATCATAACCAGGCTCTGGGAATCTATTAGGTCATTTTCCCCAAGACCTTGAGACATCTGTTCTCCTCTGCTCTGCACTGTTCTGCACTGCTCTGTTCTGCTCTGTTCTGCTCTGTTCTGTTCTGTTCCGCTCTGTTCTGCTCTGCCCTGTTCTGGTCTGTTTTGCTCTGCTCTGTTCTGCTCTGCACTGTTCTGCACTGCTCTGTTCTGCTCTGTTCTGCTCTGTTCTGTTCTGTTCTGCTCTGTTCTGCTCTGCCCTGCTCTGCACTGTTCTGCACTGCTCTGTTCTGCTCTGTTCTGCTCTGTTCTGCTCTGCCCTGCTCTGCACTGTTCTGCACTGCTCTGTTCTGCTCTGCTCTTCTCTGCTCTTCTCTGTTCTGCTCTGTTCTGCTCTGTTCTGCTCTGTTCTGCTCTGTTCTGGTCTGTTTTGCTCTGCTCTGCTCTGCTCTTCTCTGTTCTGCTCTGTTCTGCTCTGCCCTGTTCTGCTCTGCTCTGTTCTGTTCTGCTCTGTTCTGCTCTGCTCTGCTCTTCTCTGGTTCTGCTCTGTTCTGCTCTGCCCTGTTCTGCTCTGCTCTGTTCCGTTCTGCACTGCTCTGTTCTGCTCTGTTCTGCTCTGTTCTGGTCTGTTTTGCTCTGCTCTGCTCTGCTCTGTTCTGCTCTGTTCTGCTCTGCCCTGCTCTGCTCTGTTCTGTTCTGCTCTTCTCTGTTCTGCTCTTCTCTGTTCTGTTCTGTTCTGCTCTGTTCTGTTCTGTTCCGCTCTGTTCTGCTCTGCCCTGTTCTGTTCTGCTCTGTTCTGCACTGCTCTGCTCTGCTCTGTTCTGCTCTGTTCTGGTCTGTTTTGCTCTGCTCTGCTCTGCTCTGTTCTGCTCTGCCCTGCTCTGCTCTGTTCTGTTCTGCTCTTCTCTGTTCTGCTCTGCTCTGTTCTGTTCTGCTCTTCTCTGTTCTGCTCTTCTCTGTTCTGTTCTGTTCTGCTCTGTTCTGTTCTGTTCCGCTCTGTTCTGCTCTGCCCTGCTCTGCTCTGTTCTGTTCTGCTCTTCTCTGTTCTGCTCTTCTCTGTTCTGCTCTGTTCTGCTCTGTTCTGTTCTGCTCTTCTCTGTTCTGCTCTTCTCTGTTCTGTTCTGTTCTGCTCTGTTCTGTTCTGTTCCGCTCTGTTCTGCTCTGCCCTGCTCTGCACTGCTCTGTTCTGTTCTGCTCTGTTCTGCTCTGCTATGCTATAATCTACCTGGTCTGCATGGACTGGTGTTTAATAAGACTGCCTAAAAACTCTGCACTTCGATACAAGCGACTTTTTGTACCAGGTTAGGAGAGCATTTTCGCTAACCCTAACCCTAACCTTAACCTAACTCTCCTAACCTGCTATGTTAATTCTCCTAACCTGCTATGTAGAAGTTATCCTAACCTGCTATGTAGAAGTCGAGGTTGTATCGAAGTGGCTTGTTTTTAGGGAATCTCCGTGTTTAATACCCCATCAAGCATCAACACAGTGTGTGTGTGTGTGTGTGTGTATGTCTCTCTCTGTGTGTGTCTGTGTGTGTGTGTGTGTGTGTGCGTGTGTGTGTGCGTGCGTGTGTGTGTGTGTGTGTGTGTGCGTGTGTGTGTGTCTGTGTGTCTGTCTGTTTTCGACCAGTCACACCACCACACACGTGAACTCTCACCTCCTGCTCCTGACAACTCTCATGTGTCTTACTGTACGCCTATAAAACAACATAAAATACATGGTCACTACTAGTAAAGGTACAGTACATTATATTTTACAGCAACTGTAAAAATCAAAGTGTTTTACTGCAGGAAGAGGTAATGATAAAGAATAGTAGAGTATTTTATGGGATAGTTTTATAGAGGATATAGTTGTTATAGCTTTTTTTTAAAGGCAGCTTCTCACGCCATTATGAGGGCTCATGAAGGCTGAGGAGGGGTGATGAAGGCTGAGGAGGGGTGATGAAGGCTGAGGAGGGGTGATGAGGGCTCATGAAGGCTGAGGAGGGGTGATGAGGGGTGATGAGGGATGATGAGGGGTGATGAGAGGTGATGATGGGTGATGAGGGCTCGTGAGGGGTGAGGAGGGGTGATGAGGGGTGATAGCTGAGGAGGGGTGATGAGGGGTGATAGCTGAGGAGGGTGATGAGGGGTGATGATGGATTATGAGGGGTGATGAGGGCTCATGAAGGCTGAGGAGGGGTGATGATGGGTGATGAGGGCTCATGAAGGCTGAGGAGAGGTGATGATGGGTGAGGAGGGGTGATGAGGGGCAATGGTGGGTGATGAGGGCTCATGAAGGCTGAGGAGGGGTGATGATGGGTGATGAGGGCTGATGAGGGGTGATGAGGCCGGCAGATGCACCTGAGTTTAATAGTCTTTAATAGTCTGAATGATTAGTTGGGTCGTAACTGCCACACACACACAGGCAGGTCTGAGGGTGGTCGGAAGGGGGCTCTAGGCCGTAGGAGAATCTAGCATTTTTTAAACACCTGAAACAGCTTTTTCCTGCAATCTAGTTTATGCTTAATTCTATGGGGGAAAAAAGTCTTTTTTTTCTGCATATCTAAACATACATCTTGAGCTGTCTGTATCCTGGTGGTTCTTTTTTAAAACAAATGAAATATTCTTCTCTGCATCTCTGCTAACATCAAGGTAGAAGATTGAAAGGAATGTGAGTCTTATTCAGTACATTTAGTTATTGCTTGCTTTTGTAAAGTCTACCAACCTTGCCAGCAGGCATGCCAACTAGAAAGACAGCTACTCTGCCTTGATGGATAACCTGAAAGGGCTTCTTGTTAGCTAGTTATGAGGTTGGGAACCTATCTGGGCTAGCTAAAGACAACGTTATAAAATGACTAAGTGTAGTATTACAGAGAATTTAAATAAAATCCGCAGTAGAAACAATAAGGTGATCTCCCCACTCCTGGTTGGGTAAAAAGGTAAGGGAGGGGCTGGAGAAATGTAACCACTCAGAACTCATAGACAGAGTTATGGACTGACCATCCATGATGTCAACGTTTTAATTGTAACCATGTTTACAGTGTTTGTTTACAGTGTTTGTTTACACTGTTTGTTTACAGTGTTTGTTTACACTGTTTGTTTACAGTGTTTGTTTACATTTACTTTAATGACAAACATTGGAGTAAAATATATTTATATTTTGGATTATGATGGGGTATGACAGTTGAACTAAGGTCATGAGGCACTCAGACGTTGTATTCCTCATGAATCAATGGGTACATGTATAATTAAGTCACAACATGTATGGAGCAACTGCCCATTGCCACTTTTTAACAGAACAAATCTGAGGGGGCACGTGCCCCTGTGCCCCTATGCCATGACGCCTCTGTGCGCACACGCACTAATACAAAATTAAATAATGGGTGGTATTGATGATGATTGAGCTGAAAGGGACAGAACAAGTCAAGGGTACTTGCCATAAGCAGAAGGTTCTGTGTCCTTTGAGGGAAAGGGGGATGCCTTGTCAGTTGTACAACTGAATGCATTCAACTGAAATGTGTCTCCAGAATTTAACCCAACCCCTCTGAATCAGAGAGGTGCAGGGGGCTGCCTTATTAAACAACATCCACGGCGCCCGGGGAACAGGGGGTTAACTGCCTTGTTCAGGGGCAGAACAACTGAGTTTCACCTTGTCAGCTCGGGGATTCGATCCAGCAACCTCTCAGTTACTGGCCCAACACTCTAACCACTCAGTTTGCTAAATAATAATAATAATAATAATAGTAATGATAATAATAATATTGAGTAAAACCAGGATCCTTCTAAGAGTCTAAGCGAGCACATAGATATGGTCATTTCCACATTTTCATCAATTAGAATGTTTGAGAATGACGTGTAGTAAGGCATTTGTGAAAGTCCTATAGCAATATAGAGTGGCAAAGTGGCCGTGCTTTTGGACAACTGCAGTACATAAAACCCAATAAAAACATCTGTCTTGTCCAGGACCGGAGTCTATGCAGGCTGGTGCACCATAGCCAACCAGAGCTAAAATAGGCTTTTATGCAAATAAGCCATTTGACACACAGGCCTGCCATCATTCACTGTGAACTGGACTGTGTGTTTTCAGGCAGTAGGGCCTGCCATCATTCACTTTGAACTGGACTGTGTGTTTACAGGCAGTAGGACCTGCCATCATTCACTTTGAACTGGACTGTGTGTTTACAGGCAGTAGGACCTGTCATTATTCACTATGAACTGGACTGTGTGTTTACAGGCAGTAGGGCCTGCCATCATTCACTGTGAACTGGACTGTGTGTTTACAGGCAGTAGGGCCTGCCATCATTCACTGTGAACTGGACTGTGTGTTTACAGGCAGTAGGACCTGCCATCATTCACTTTGAACTGGACTGTGTGTTTACAGGCAGTAGGACCTGTCATTATTCACTATGAACTGGACTGTGTGTTTACAGGCAGTAGGGCCTGCCATCATTCACTGTGAACTGGACTGTGTGTTTACAGGCAGTAGGGCCTGCCATCATTCACTGTGAACTGGACTGTGTGTTTACAGGCAGTAGGGCCTGCCATCATTCACTGTGAACTGGACTGTGTGTTTACAGGCAGTAGGACCTGCCATCATTCACTTTGAACTGGACTGTGTGTTTACAGGCAGTAGGACCTGTCATTATTCACTATGAACTGGACTGTGTGTTTACAGGCAGTAGGGCCTGCCATCATTCACTGTGAACTGGACTGTGTGTTTACAGGCAGTAGGGCCTGCCATCATTCACTGTGAACTGGACTGTGTGTTTACAGGCAGTAGGGCCTGCCATCATTCACTTTGAACTGGACTGTGTGTTTACAGGCAGTAGGGCCTGCCATCATTCACTTTGAACTGGACTGTGTGTTTACAGGCAGTAGGGCCTGCCATCATTCACTTTGAACTGGACTGTGTGTTTACAGGCAGTAGGACCTGTCATTATTCACTTTGATCTGAACTGTGTGTTTACAGGCAGTAGGACCTGCCATTATTCACTATGAACTGGACTGTGTGTTTACAGGCAGTAGGGCCTGCCATCATTCACTGTGAACTGGACTGTGTGTTTACAGGGCCTGCCATCATTCACTATGAACTGGACTGTGTGTTTACAGGCTTTTACACTTGGGAACTTTACAGTGATCAAACAACCATGAAAAGGTAGGCTCAGCCTCCTGGGTGGCGCAGTGGTCTAAGGCACTGCATGTGCCAACAGAGATTCTGGGTTCAAACCGAGGCTCTGTCGCAGCCGGCTGCGACCGGGAGGACATGCACAATTGCCCCAGCGTCGTCCTGGGTTGGATGTGCAGTGTGGCACATAAACCCTATCAAACTTCTTCAGCTAGTTGGCCGTCAAAATAGCACTGATAAACATTGGAAAATTGTAGCCTACTTGTCCTTCTGCATCTTGCCTGCAACCAAGCACTCAAGCTAACCGGTTGAAGTTGACTAGCTTGCTAGCGAGCTACTTCCAGACACAAATGAGAGAACACCGCACTCTGATCCATTTACTTTCCCTAGCAGAGCTGGTTACAGCTGTTTACATGTTATTTAGAGTGTTCCAGACTAACTATTACTGTTTTGCATTTGTTTACTGACACCGGTCATATTCAGTGGGTGTTAATGGCTCATACCCCAATGGCTCATACTATTTGTGTACACTGTAGGTAAGTTGTTCTCAGTATATATACATGTAATTCGACAATTGACATAGAGACGGAGAGAGAGAGAGAGATGGATGGATGGATAAATAGAGGTACAGATGAGTAATAGCAAGTAGGCAATGAATAGATGGTCTGTGTATGTGTGTGGTGATGCTTTTCTTCATCCCATTTCCTGCAGCGTGTGAGTAGATGCCAAGCAGCCGTGTGGTTAGCCCAAGCTTCCACCCGTATTTCTCTCACATAATCTCTCACGTTCTCTTTCTCCTCTCCTTTTCTCTCTTTCTCACTCTCTCCCTCTCTTACTTCTTCCCTCCATCTATCCCTTCCACCCTCCCTCATTCTCTCCCTTTATCCCTCCATCCTGGCCTTCCTATCCATCATGTCCATCATGGGCCTTGTGTCCAGTGTTTATGAGCCATAGGATGTGGAGGCCCATGTTGGCTCAGACTGGAGGACCAGAGGCGCCTCTCTGGGTCAGCCTGGTAGCCCATGGTTCCGGCCCCTGACCACAGCCCCACCCGCCACCCACAGCCCAGGCTCTAGCCCAGGACAGCCCAGCCCAGGACAGGCTAGACCCAGACCAGCCCAGACAATCAGGGGCCACTGGTCATAGTGTGGTGGGGGTAGAAAGAAGGAGAAAGGGAATGAGAGTGAGACAGAGAGAGAGGGAGCAGGGGAGCGTCACTATAGCCATTTTTTTGCATCCCCCATCATCAATTCCACCAAGAAAGTCCTGAGGTTTCTGTCCTATATCTGAGAGATATAAGAAAGATCAGGAAACTATATATATATATTTTTACATTACATCTGAAGGTCCCTTGTTATTTTTGCCACATATATACTTGCATTAATTTTTTCAACTTGTACCGGGGGACATTCAGAGTCTTGTGGGTGATGTACAGTACATGTGGGGTGGTCTATGGGTGATCTACAGTACATGTGGGGTGGTCTATGGGTGATGTACAGTACGTGGGGGGTGGTCTATGGGTGATGGTGGCAAAGGGAGGACAGGGTCAATGACGAGTCTCCTGCCACAACTCTGACACATAAAACACAGTTTCACAACTTACTCACCCACCCACCCTCTCACACAACAGCTCCCACTGGACATCTATTTTAACACAGGAGGGGAGGGAGGGCTAGGGGAGGAGAGGAGGGGAGGGGAGGGAGGGCTAGGGGAGGGGAGAGGAGAGGAAGGGAGAGGAAAGGAGGGGAGGGGAGGGAGGGCTAGGGGAGGAGAGGAGGAGAGGGGAGGGAGGGCTAGGGGAGAGGAGAGGAGGGGAGAGGAGAGGAGGGGAGGGGAGGGAGGGATAGGGGAGGAGAGGAGGGGAGGGGAGGGGAGGGGAGGGGAGGGAGGGCTAGGGGAGGGGAGAGGAGAGGAGGGGAGGGAGGGCTAGGGGAGGGGAGGGAGGGCTAGGGGAGAGGAGGGGAGGGGAGGGAGGGCTAGGGGAGGAGAGGAGGGGAGAGGAGGGGAGGGGAGAGAAGAGGAGGGGAGTTGAGGGAGGGCTAGGGGAGGAGAGGAGGGGAGGGGAGGGAGGGCTAGGGGAGGGGAGAGGAAAGGAGGGGAGGGGAGGGAGGGCTAGGGGAGGGGAGAGGAAAGGAGGGGAGGGAGGGCTAGGGGAGGAGAGGAGGGGAGGGGAGGGAGGGCTAGGGGAGGGGAGAGGAGAGGAGGGGAGAGGAGAGGAGAGGAGAGGAGAGGAGGGGAGGGGAGGGAGGGCTAGGGGAGGAGAGGAGAGGAAGGGAGGGAGGGCTAGGGGAGGGGAGAGGAGGGGAGGGGAGTGGAGGGAGGGCTAGGGGAGGGGAGAGGAGGGGAGGGGAGGGAGGGCTAGGGGAGGGAAGGCTAGGGGAGGAGAGGAGGGGAGGGAGGGCTAGGGGAGGGGAGGGGAGGGGAGGAGGAGAGGAGACGGGAGGAGAGAGGAGGGGAGACGAGGGGACGGGAGAGGAGGGGAGGGGGAGGAGAGGAGATGGGAGGGGAGGGGATGGGAGGGGAGGAGAGGAGATGGGAGGGGAGGGGATGGGATGGGAGGGGAGGAGAGGAGATGGGAGGGGAGGGGAGAGGAGAGGAGGGGAGGAGAGAGGAGGGGAGGGGGAGGAGAGGAGGGGAGGGGAGGGAGGGCTAGGGGAGGGGAGAGGAGAGGAGGGGAGAGGAAAGGAGGGGAGGGGAGGGGGGGCTAGGGGGGGAGAGGAGGGGAGGGGAGGGAGGGCTAGGGGAGGGGAGAGGAGAGGAGGGGAGGGGAGGGAGGGCTAGGGGAGGGGAGAGGAGAGGAAGGGATTGGAGGGAGGGCTAGGGGAGGGGAGGGGAGAGGAGAGGAGGGGAGGGGAGGGAGGGCTAGGGGAGGGGAGGGGAGGGGAGGGCTAGGGGAGGGGAGGGGAGGGGAGGAGGAGAGGAGACGGGAGGAGAGAGGAGGGGAGGAGGGGCCCTCCTGTACTTAGCAGAGTAATTGCTGGGCCTCCTTAACATGGACATATATTTGGATAAATTTGGCAGCTCATCTGCTCTCTATGGCGGTGAGAAAGAGGGCGGTTACAGTCATAGGAAGACAACGGCTCACACACACACACACACACACACACACACACACACACACACACACACACACACACACACACACACACACACACTAACAATATTACACACACATACACAAACAAGAATACACACACACACAAACAAGAATAGACACACACACACAAACAAGAATACACACATACACAAACAAGAATATACACACACACACAAACAAGAATACACACACATACACAAACAACAATATACACACACATACACAAACAAGAATACACACACACACACTCAAACAAGAATACACACACACACACACACTTCACGTGAGCTTTGTGTGAGGAAACACGCTACGGCACATTATGCAAGGCCGTTTCTGAATGCTGCATATTGCGATGCATATATTCCTTTGTGAAGTAGGAGATTCAACAGAAAGTTAATTTAGGTGTAAAGTGGACAAAATATACCAGTGTAGCAGAGAGATGAGACACACACTGCACCACTCAGGCCTACTTGGAAAGCATTTGGGCAAGCAGGTGGTGACTTGGTTTTTGAGGAGGGATCGTATATTCAGAGTTTGGAGAACACAGCCGTAGCTCCAATGCCACATCTGAACTGTATGCTACTACAGCCAACCACTGTTTACTAGGTCTCTATCGCTCTCTGTTGGTACAAGGTGGAACTACACCCACATACAGCCATCCATTGAGTCAGGCACATAAACCCGTTCCAGCTAACTGTAACTTGGAGCTGTGGGCTATTACTTCAAAGCCCTAGAGAGAGAGCAGAGTGTGTTTTATTGTTGATGTTGATCAAATACGCGGTGTCACTGTGGGATGCCACTGAGCCAGCAGAGTGTAACATAATATCTGCATCTCCACAAACATCTAGAGTTACAGCCACTGACCGACACAGAGGGTTCCTTCCTCATATAAACACTTTCAGTTAGTCTGTAACATGATCCTCTTCCCTCCCTCTCAGCCTGATTGTTTTGGAGAGGTGATGCTCTGCTCTGCAGCAACAGTACATGTTTGCGTGAAATGGCACACACACACACACACACACACACGCTCCAGTGTTGTCTTGCCCTGCTGTGTACACTGCTAACAGAGTCTGGTGGAGGGGCCATGTTTTATCTAAGGCCCTATCTGAGCGTGGCGTACCCAACTGAGGAGCTGTTTCGGAGACAGTCGGAGACATGACTTCTTTTACCAATGAGGGTAGGCACGGAAAGGCAAATGAGAAGGGGGGTGGAGGGTCGGTGGTCAGGGAGTGTTCGGAGAAAAGGCAGGGAGGGTTTTGTTTGTGTGTGTGTGTGTGTGTGTGTATATGTGTGTGTGGGTGTGTGTGTGTGTGTGTGTGTGTGTGTGTGTGTGTGTGTGTGTGTGTGTGTGTGTGTGTGTGTGTGTGTGTGTGTGTGTGTGTGTGTGTGTGTGTGTGTGTGTGCGCGCGCGTGTGTCTGTGTCTGTGTGTGTGTTGTGTTTATTTGTTTGTGTGACATACTGCATGTGTGAGGCTGTGTGTGTTTGCGCCTGACTGTGACTCCATGCTGGCATCATAACCCTGTCTGTATCTTGCTTTGGTTTGAGGCTGTGTGTGTTTGCGCCTGACTGTGACTCCATGCTGGCATCATAACCCTGTCTGTATCTTGCTTTGGTTTGAGGCTGTGTGTGTTTGCGCCTGACTGTGACTCCATGCTGGCATCATAACCCTGTCTGTATCTTGCTTTGGTTTGAGGCTGTGTGTGTTTGCGCCTGACTGTGACTCCATGCTGGCATCATAACCCTGTCTGTATCTTGCTTTGGTTTGAGGCTGTGTGTGTTTGCGCCTGACTGTGACTCCATGTTTCATTAATATTTTTGTGTCTACATTTTTTTTATTCTTCTGACTGTATTTTGACATTTGTGCCACAATAACAGCAGGAGTTTTAGAGACAAGACCATGAAACACAGAAAGATATAGCAACAAAAAAGAAACAGAAGCATTGGAATGGAAAGTATGTGGGAAAGGAAGGATGGAGAGATAGTAAGAGAGAGAGATGGAAAGAAAAAGAGGGAAGATGGTGTGTGTGAGAAAGAGAGAGAGACCAAGAGAGAGGGAGAGAGAGAGAAAGAAAGAGAGAGCCACTGAAAGAGCAAGTGAGGCAGAGAAAGAGGCAGAAGAAGGAAACATGTGTTCTTTATTTCCTGGGTAAACAGAGAAGAAGAAGGCAGACATAATCAATAGGAAACTCCAGATTGTGAATAGGCTGCTCTAATAGGCTAAACACTGGTCGCTATAGCTACACAGCAGCAGTTAGGCTCCACACAGAGATGGAGGGAAGGAGAGAGAGAAGGAGACAGGGAGAGACGGGGGCCAGGGCCAGACAGGGTGGACCACCCTTATTTACCATTAAAGAGTCCTGATGAGAAGATAAACACAAGGAGACAGAATAGGGGGAGGAGAGGGATTCGTAGGGAGGAAGAGGGGGAGGAGGGGGAGAAGGGGGGAAGAGGGTAAGGAGGAGGGGAAGACTGGTTTGAGCTTTCATCCTCTACTACTTTCAACCCACATCATGAGGTGGGGAGTGTTTGGGTTTGAGGCATAGTGTGTTTGTGTATGTGTGGGTATGTGTGTGTGTGTGTGCGTGCGTGCCTGTCTCCCTGCCTGCTTGTTAGTGTGTGAGTCTGCGTGTGTGTGTGTGTGAGTCTCAGTGTCAGAAGCCATCAGGGTGAGGTTCTGTGGCGACCCCGTGACCCCCATCAGAGATCAGACAGGCGGCACTTAGCGGTCCGTCTGCCCAAATCACCCCCCTTCCCCCGTCTACGCAGACAGACCTCTGTGGTTCCACCACTGCTGCTGCAGATATAAGCTGCTAGTAGACTAATTCAAGTCAACAGGAGAACAGAGGCTCAGCGAACTGATATAGGCTCTCAATGCCTCTGGAGTCATGGAGCTGGAGGTTACTGCTGTGACTACAACGGAGCTGTACAAGGATCATTTACACAGACACATGAATTTCAAAGAGATAGAAGAGAGACTTTATGCTTTTCTTGATCACACATAAAATCTTTGTTAAATTGGTCACATAAAGAAACTGTGCAGGTGTTTCTTTGTCCTGGCGTGAACTGTAGATTATCTGAAAAGCCACAATCTTTAATTTTAGACTGGCATATTATCTATAATGAAAGGTTATAGAAGATAAGTGAATGATTGCAAAAATGAGTGCAAACCTAGTGCATAATTTCAATTGGCTATATTAAAACTGTTTAATTTTATCCTGAGTGTAGGTTATTTCCCTGACATCTGGAATCAAGGACTCACAACACCAATCTTTAAAAATGGAGACAAATTTGACCCCAGCAATTACAGAGGCCTTTGTGTGAACAGTAACCTGGGGAAGGTTTTCTGTAGTATTATAGATGCAAGACTTCTAAACTTTCTTAATAATCTTTCTTAATAATCTTGAGTAAAACTGATCATATTTACACCCTACACACCCTGATAGATAAACATGTCCACCAAAATAATTCCAAAATATACGCTTGCTTTATCGACTTCCAAAAAGCATTTGATATTATTTGGCAGACAGGACTGTTCTACAAAGTTATTGAAAGTGGTGTAGGGGGTAAAACACATGACATAATTAAATCAATGTATACTGGCAATACGTGCAGCATTAAAATTGGCAAGAAAATAACAGAATTCTTTAACCAGGGCGGGGCCTTCGTCAGGGTTGCAATCTGAGCCCTGCACTCTTCAATATTTACATCAACGAATTTGCCACTATTCTAGAAAAATCCTCAGCCCCTGGTGTTAGTCTCCACAATTCAGAAGTTAAATGCTTACTCTTCGCAGATGACCTACGCCTGATATCACCTACAGCACATGGTCTACAGCAGAGCCTGGACCTGCTAGAGCAGTACTGCCAGACCTGGGCCCTGGCAGTAAACCCCAAAAAGACTAAAATAATGATTTTTCCAGAGAAGATCCAGATCTCAGGGAATTAGACCAAAGTTCTCAATTGGTACAAAATATATGGAGTACTGCACACATTACAATTACTTAGGTTTAAAAATAAGCTCAACTGGACACCTTAATGAGGCAGTGAATGAGCTGAGAGAGAAAGCACGCAGGGCATTCTATGTCATTAAAAAGCTAATTCAATTTGAAATACCTATTAAAATTTGGCTAAAACTAATTGAATGTGTCATTGAACCAATTTCACTTTATGGCAGCGAGGTGTGAGGTCCACTTGCAAAACAAGATTTCATCAAATGGGACAAACACCCCATTGAAACCCTGCATGTAGAGTTCTGTAAGATTCTCCTACAAGACCAGAGGAAAACTACAAACAATGCATGCAGGGCAGAATTAGGCCAATATCCACTAATAATAAAAACTCAAAAAAGAGCAATTAAGTTTTGGAAACATCTAAAATACAGTGACCCTCTCATATCATTACCAAGCCCTGCAATGCCAAGAGCTGAGCAAAGAAAAGAGTCCCCTCATCCAGCTGGTCCTGGAGCTGAGTTCACAAACCTGTTCTACTAACACACTGAAGCCTCAGTCCCCTCATCCAGCTGGTCCTGGAGCTGAGTTCACAAACCTGTTCTACTAACGCACTGAAGCCTAAGGACCAGAACATCCAATCAATCAGGATAAACCAAATTACAACACAGTCAAAACAAAACTATATTGCTTATTGGGAAACACAAACACAAACACAAAGCAAAATGCAGTGCTATCTGGCCCTAAATCGACAGTACACTGTGGCTAAGTATTTGACCATGGTTACTGATCAAAACCTTAGAAAAACCTTGACAAAGTACAGCCTCAGTGAGCACAGCCTTGCCATTGAGAAGGGTAGACATAGGAAAACCTGGCTCCCTGTAGAGGAAAGGCTGTGCAACCACTGCACAACAGCAGATCCTGGCTCCCTGTAGAGGAAAGGCTGTGCAACCACTGCACAACAGCAGAACCTGAGACGGAGCTGCATTTCCTGACAAAATGTTAAAAATATAAAACAATTAGAGAGAGTCATTTCTCCAAATTTGAAACCCTTATTCAAGGTTTCAAAGACCTCTCTGATGAGAGTAAGCTACCCGTCCTGTTGGGGGAGGACGCAGAGAGCTGTGGGTTGGCAGCGCACTACATTGCTGCCTGCCATAAGTTGAGGGACAGTGTCTGACAGACCAATTAACCTGCACATGTCCTCTATTGTATGCTTATTGTTGAATGTATGGTTATTTTGACCCTTGGTTATTGTTGTTACTTTTGTCCAGTTGACAATTTTTTTATAGTAAATGTCCTAAATAAGCTTTGGCAATATGTACACTGTTGCATCATACCAATAAGGCACATTGAAAAGAGAGAATGAGAGAGAGAGAGAGAGAGAGAGAGAGACAGAGAGAGCGAGAGAGACAGAGAGAGAGAGAGAGAGAGAGAGAGAGAGAGAGAGAGACAGAGAGAGAGATAGAGAGAGAGACAGAGAGAGACAGAGAGAGAGAGAGAGAGACAGAGAGAGAGAGAGACAGAGAGAGAGAGAGAGAGACAGAGAGAGAGAGAGAGAGAGAGACAGAGAGAGAGAGAGAGAGAGAGAAATAGAGGTAGAAGATGGATGGATAGAAGAATGGAAGAATGGTTGGAAGGGGGACTGTGGTTGGGACAAACCCAGCTAGATGATCTCTCTCTGAGATCTAAGGTTGTTGACTAGAACCAGTCATTGCTGGTATTGTGATTTTTGAGTTGTTGCTCTTCTTCTCCAGAGGAATGCATTGAATCCATTGAAAAGACCAAACAGGCCTGTTCTGAAGAGAAAAAAAGTATTGTTTTGCCGAGTATAATAACGTGCTCAGACAAACCTATGTTTTAGAGGCTACCACAAGGGACACAATTAGAGGTCAGACTCAGATACCTGTGTGTGTGTATGTGTGAGTGTGTGCATGCCTGTTTGTTTGTGTGTGTGTGTGCGTGCCTGTTTGTGTGTGTGTGTGTGCGCGTGCGCGTGAATCCTTGTCTGGTAACCCTATAAAACCTCCAGGCCACATTCTGTATCAATGTTGGAATTAGTGTGTGTGTGTGTGTGTCTCCAGTGTCAACGTGTCAGTCAGGGGTAACTGTTGGCCAGCACAACACAATACGCCTTTTTGACCAGTGGAATGTAGCCTGCCTCCTACTGGAGAGAACATAGAACTGCACCAAACTGAAGGTTCCAATAGAACGGCACTATAACAATAAACTTGGATCTCAATCTTCATATCACCTTGTGTGTTTTGTTTCGCTTGCTCTCATAGGATGTAGTATTTCTTTGAACTTTAAAATTGTAACTTAGTTTGAGCCAATGAGAGCAACCGAAACAAAACACACAAAGTGATATGAAGTCCAAAAAGGCAGAGAGTTAACAGGATAGATCTCACGGGATGATAGTAGAAAAAGAAATCCATCCGGCCTCGTTGAGATTTCCTCAGACGGCTCGATGTTCCTGATGTTCATGGAATCGTCAAATCCAACAGAAACACTACATCTTTGTGTTTGTTTGTGTTTGTGTATTTATACTGAAATAACGCCGATTCCCAGGCTGCTAAAGGATTTTTATTACATTCAAACCTCAGTCTCAGGTACACACAGAGAGGAAGAGGCGAAGCAAGAGGGTTCACTCTGCCAAAAATCTCTCCACATTAAGCAGATCAATCACTATTAAGCAAGTGAGGAGTTTTTGTATGGGGGGCAATGATAGTGTCGAATTGGTCAGGATAAAACTGAATTGATATTTTGATACGTGAGGCTTATTTGATCTACTATAAAGTTCATAATGCTTAGGTTGATATGAGTGCACTGATATGTGTGAGGCACGTCACATCCCGGTAACTGTGAGAAAGAACACTTTATATTGGTGTTGTCCCTGTTGAAATTCGAGACGATCAATGCATATTCACGAGGCTAGCATAGCATCTCACTCTCCATTGAATACAGGTGGTTGACGTCAACACCCCTCATCGAATATTCAAAACAGTATTCAAATAACGAGTTGTATCCACCAATCCAAAGAGGGGAATAGGCGGTAGCTCGACAGCCCCCCCGTTCCACTCTGTGGACAACGAATCGCATTGTTAGAAGCAGAGACACAAGCGTCTCGTCACTGAATGATATGATGAGAATGAAAACCATACGTCAGGTCCGTCTCATTCACCAGATCTCAACCCAATTGATCACTTATGGGAGATTCTGGAGCGGTGCCTGAGACAGAGTTTTCCACCACCATCAACAAAACCAAATGATGTAATTCTGGTGGAAGAATGGTGTCGCCAATAGAGTTCTAGACACTAGTACAATCTATACCAAAGTGCATTGAATCTGTTCTGGCTGGTGGTGGCCCAACGCCTTATTAAGACACTTTATGTTGGTGTTTCCTTTATTTTGGCAGTTACCTTTACATCAAACATTTTCCCAAATGCTACTCTTTCTATAATTAAAGGGACATGCCATCTTTGAATTGACAATGGAAATAATGCAGTCAGAACAGGCAGATACATAACATAAACAGTACTAAGACGTTTTTTTCAGCCAACTTGACCATACTGCAAACTTTTTTTTAATGCCTTTTCTTTATATCTGAAATGCATTGTGGGTATCAAAGCCGAAACTTCGATTTTTAGCCTAATGACCTAGTAATAATTTCGATAAAGTGCTGCCTACAGCTTAGTATGAAACCTAGCCATAATGCTGAGTCACCAGTGGCACCCACTATGCTCTTAAACTCTTGATGGTTGCTAGGCAGCGCCCGTTAACCATCCTCCTGCCAGTTGTAAACTTTGCAAGGCATGTCACTTTGCCCATCTCTTCACATAGCCCACCACTAAGCACGCACTGTTTTCTTACCCACAACTGGATGGAACCATAAATAATTACTGTGGGAATAAATATCACTGAATTACGAAAATATTGTAATAAAGTAGGCTAAATCAATTGAAGGCATGTATCAAATTGTTGCTTACTGAAACTCCCAATGTCGTCCAAATGTAATACATTTGAAGCAATAGCCTACCTGCGTGAGGTCAACTAGATGATACATTCAGCACCATTTTGATTGGGACTGCTCCATCGCACTGCTTTGAGACAAACATGGGGACACATGTGGCGGCAGGTGGCCTAGTGGTTAGAGCATTGGACTAGTAACCGAAAGGTTGCAAGATCGAATCCCTGAACTGACAAGGTAAACATCTGTCCTTCTGCCCCTGAACAAGGCAGTTAAACCCATTACTCCTAGGCCATCATTGTAAATAAGTTTGTTCTTAACTGACTTGCCTAGTAAAATAAACTCATCATAATAAATGCCTGGTTTTCACTGAGTCTCCATTTGGATATTGGTTTAACTACAATTAGTCTGGAAAATGTTAGCCATGTTGAGTGCTGTCATGGTTCATTTTTTACATCTTCACACTGACTTGTCTCAATGTGACTTTGTTAAACCTTCGTCCGTATAGGCAATTTGGTCAATTGGTTTCTGGCTGGGCAAATAAGTAGAGGTGGTATAGCTTATCTATTCATTTGTTCATCCATTAGTGATAAGAAACATTTAGCATACAATAATGTAGCCTAACTCAAGTGTAAGGGTATTATTTTAGCTCAATCATGTATAGGCTATTCCAAAGGCCCATAGGGGTTGTGAAATATAAACAAGAGACTCAAGTGCTTTTGAAAATAGGATTGCTCTTATTTTCTAGCAGTATCAAGATGAAGATACTCTCAATGTAAGACCCTACGCCTGCTCCCTAACGAAGTGGAGTGAGGGTAGGAAAGAGATGAAGCCTGGGTCAAAAAGGCATGGGCTTGGACTGTTTCACAATATAACGTTTTTTTTTTTATGACGGTGGATCCTCCCGCGTGGCACAGCGGTCTAAGGCACTGTATCTCAGTGCTAGAGGCGTCACTACAGACCCTGGTTCGATCATGGGCTGTATCACAACCAGCCGTGCTCGGGAGTCCCATATGGCGGCGCACAATTAGCTCAGCGTCATTCGGGTTAGGTTAGGTTAGGGGAGGGTTTGGCTGGAGGAGGCCGTCATTGTAAATAATCATTTTTTCTTAACTGACTTGCCTAGTTAAACGTTCTCATGGCACATTTTTTGGGGCCTAACGAATTTATTTCAATTGACTGATTTCCTTATAAGAACTGCAACCCAGTAAAATCTTAGAAATTGTTGCATGTTGTGTTTTTGTATATTTTTATTTTTGTTCAGTGTAGATGCATGTGCACACCACTGCTACCACTCGTCCCCGGCATGCCCGCATGGCAGGTATAAAAGGTATGTGGTAAAAACAGGCCTGTCTGTAAGATCATATGTACATTGCACAAAAACTATTACAGGAAAAATACCATAAATCCTATGTGAAAGCAGTATATGTAAAAAGATTTAACCTTCCGAGGGTTTCCTCACTTCAAACCAGTCATATGTACCTATCACTGAACACTTGTGACAGCACAAACTGAGTGTTTATATTTGAGTCATTTAGCAGACGTTCTTATCCAGAGCAATTTACAGGAGCAATTAGGGTTAAGTGCCTTGCTCAAAGGCACATCAACAGATATTTCACCTAGTCAGGTCGAGGATTCAAACCTTTCGGTTACTGGTCTAATGCTCTTAACCGCGAGGATGCCTGCCACCCAGAAGTAAATCCACTAGGAGTCATTTTTGGAGAACTTATTTAGCTCCCCATTTGCACGTTCACATTTAGTTTTCATTAAATACCACTTACATTATGCATACAACGCTGCACAAGCTTACTCACACACACACAAACTCCTACCATTCCAGAGAGACACTTGAGTAGTCCTTTGGGTGCACACTCACTGGTGAAAGAACATATGCTCTGTGTTACATCAAATACAGTGTGTGGGTACACAACATACACACACTTTGGCTGAGACTTGCCAAGGTTTTATCTCAATGGGCTTACACACTTTCCTGTTGCAAACTTTAATGACAAACCAATGATGTAATGTATAGGTGAGAAACATCATATTGCTGTCATGCATCACACGTGTCTGTCTTTAATTACATGGTTTCAATTTATTTTACTAGGCAAGTCAGTTAAGAACAAATTCTTATTTACAATGACGGCCTAGGAACAGTGGGTTAACTGCCTTGTTCAGGGGCAGAAGGACAGCTTTTTACCTTGTCAGCACAGGGATTCAATCTTGCAACCTTTCGGTCACTAGTCCAACGCTCTAACCACTAGGCTACCTGCCGCCCCAATGCAGACACTGAGACAATCTATTTGTGTCAGCGCACCTATCTAGTACCATTCTGACACCACTCCACACTCACTTCTTGTATCTCTCCCTGTCTGTGGTAAGGAGAAATGGAGATAAAGATGAAAGGTGGGAAGATCGATGTTTGCAATTGTGCGCAGCAGGGAGACTAGAGATAGTTGCCGGTCTCTGTATGTATGTATGTATGTATGTATGTATGTATGTGTGCGTGCGTGCGTGCGTGCGTGCGTGCGTGCGTGAGTGAGTGAGTGAGTGAGTGAGTGAGTGAGTGAGTGAGTGAGTGAGTGAGTGAGTGAGTGAGTGAGTGAGTGAGTGAGTGAGTGAGTGAGTGAGTGAGTGAGTGAGTGAGTGAGTGAGTGAGTGAGTGAGTGAGTGAGTGAGTGAGTGTGTGTGTGTGTGTGTGTGAGTGAGTGAGTGAGTGAGTGAGTGAGTGAGTGAGTGAGTGAGTGAGTGAGTGAGTGAGTGAGTGAGTGAGTGAGAGTGAGAGTGAGTGAGTGAGTGAGTGAGTGTGTGTGTGTGTGTGTGTGTGTGTGTGTGTGTGTGAGTGAGTGAGTGAGTGAGTGAGTGAGTGAGTGAGTGAGTGAGTGAGTGAGTGAGTGAGTGAGTGAGTGAGTGTGTGAGTGAGTGAGTGTGTGAGTGAGTGAGTGAGTGTGTGTGTGTGTGTGTGAGTGAGTGAGTGAGAGTGAGAGTGAGTGAGTGAGTGTGTGTGTGTGTGAGTGAGTGAGTGAGTGAGTGAGTGAGTGAGTGAGTGAGTGAGTGAGTGAGTGAGTGAGTGAGTGAGTGAGTGAGTGAGTGAGTGAGTGAGTGAGTGAGTGAGTGAGTGAGTGAGTGAGTGAGTGAGTGTGTGAGTGAGTGAGTGAGTGTGTGTGTGTGTGTGTGTGAGTGAGTGAGTGAGTGAGTGAGTGAGTGAGTGAGTGTGTGAGTGAGTGAGTGAGTGTGTGTGTGTGTGTGTGTGAGTGAGTGAGTGAGTGAGTGAGTGAGTGAGAGTGAGTGAGTGAGTGAGTGAGTGTGTGTGTGTGTGTGTGTGAGTGAGTGAGTGAGTGAGTGTGTGTGTGTGTGTGTGTGTGTGTGTGTGTGAGTGAGTGAGTGAGTGAGTGAGTGAGTGTGAGTGAGTGTGTGTGTGTGTGTGTGAGTGAGTGAGTGAGTGAGTGTGTGTGTGTGTGTGTGTGTGTGTGTACATCTCTGTCTGTATTATAGCCATCTAACAATGTACCTTTATCCATGTTGTATGTTTAATCCAGAGCTGCAGCAGAAAATACTCTAATTTAACATTTCACTACGAGGTAAATCCCAGCTTTTCTACAAACTGTGTTCGACTTGGTGAAAACCTCTGCTTAGTCTCTCTGACCTCATACACAAAAACATTACATTCCACTTTTCCTCTCATCAGTATGGCAGTTATATATTCGGGCGCTTCACATTGTCCAGAAGGCGTCCACTGTCAGAGGCTGAAATGAATGGCTGTTTATATTAGGTGCCTGGTTTAATGAATTAGCCCACTACCTGGCCATGTCAAAGCCCAGGCTCATACAGACCAGACTCCATCACCCGTCACCCACCCTCCCCACCCTCCTGCTCCTTTAGACGGTCAGTGGGACACCCTGATTGCGTCCTTCGGGACGGGCAAGCCAGGGAAGCCTGAAGCACCCTTGCAGGGGTCCTGGTAATTTCAGGAGGGCATCTGGCAGAGGCCAGGACACCCTTTCCTCTCTCGGTGTAGGCTGCTACAGGGGCCTGGGTCTGCCTGCCTGTGAGACTTTGAGACACATTATTTAAACAAATGGCCAGATATGTATACAACCAAAACAGAACAGAGCAGCAGGAATCAGAACAGAACAGATCAGAACAGAGCAGATAAAAGCAGAGCAGAACAGATCAAGAGCAGAAAAGAGCAGCACGGCTCAGAACAGAACAGAACAGAGCAGATAAGAGCAGAACAGAGCAGATAATGGCAGAGCAGAGCAGAACAGAACAGAGCAGAGCTGTGGACCTGTCTGTCTGCCCAGGGCAAGGCGGCTCCAAGTCCCACTGCCTTGCCTGCACTGCAGTCTTTTTCTGTCTCTCTCCACTCTTACTACTAGACTGTGACCTGCTTCCCTGTCCTCCACCCTGTACCTTCATCCAATCCCCCTACACAGGCTGAGGGCCCCTCCTACTCCGGTAGAATTCTGGAGAAGTTATCTTTGGTTTAGATTAGAAAGACTATTTTATTTAAATGTATAATTGTGTGATGTGCATGTGTACGTGTGCGTGCAAGTGTGTGTGTGAATGGGAGTGTGTGTGTGAATGGGAGTGTGTGTGAGCGGTAGCTGTCATCTTGTATCAGCATCGGTAGTCTGTAAAGAAAGCGTTTCTGACTCCTGCCTCAGGATAGACAAGACACACCAGATGGAGGGAGAGAGAGGAGGAGAGGAAGAGGGGAGGAGAAGAGGGATGGAGACTGAATTATGTGATATATAGAATGACCTCTAAAAACAGAATGAAGAACTCACATAAATGAGAGAAGGAGGAAAAGGACATTTAAATAGAAAGACACAGACTTGATGATGACACGTGTGATAAGATGTGAAAAGTTAGACACACACATGAATTGAAGCTTCGCTGCCAGATAAACTAACCAGCAATCATTTCCCAAGCTCATCTTTCACAATGACTCCAGGGGGGACCAGTCATCTTCCTTTGTTTTCTCTCTCTTTAATTTACCAGTATCCTGCAGAGGCCCTGCTCAAATTGCCTTTGTCTGTACTTTTATGGGGCCAGGGACAGTGTGTGTGTGTGTGTGTGTGTGTGTGTGTGTGTGTGTGTGTGTGTGTGTGTGTGTGTGTGTGTGTGTGTGTGTGTGTGTGTGTGTGTGTGTGTGTGTGTGTGTGGTATAGAGTGGGGCCTGAGGGGGCTAAGATTGCCATAATCATGGAGTGGTACCTGTTCATTAAGCACACAGTCGGAACCCTGTTTGCAACATTTACGACGCAATTAAAGCAGCACGGGCCATTAACAACAACCACTACCTATCTCCTCAATACATAGAGAAGGAGAGAGAGGGATGGTGGGAGAAAGAGAGATGTCAAGGGGAGAGAGAACAATTAGGTAGAGAGAGAAAAAGAGAGAGAGAGAAATATAGAAAAAGACAAGGTATATCATTTAACAGTTCCTATGCAGAAATCGCTCCGCCATTTCCTGCTTGCTAAAATTCAAATTTCAGTTTATGTGACAAAACAAGCAAGCATAGAGCGGCAAGTAGCCTAGTAGTTAGAGCGTTGGGCCAGTAACCGAAAGGTTTCTGGATCAAATCCCTGAGCTGACAAGGTAGGCTGTCATTGTAAATAAGAATTTGTTCTTAACTGACTTGGCTAGTTAAAAAAATAGTGTAGAGAATCATTGTACCATCTAAACCGCCATTAAATGTATTTTACATAACCACAAATATTGGATTTTCAGCTGTTTGAAGCTGGTGTACAATGAGTGAGAGGAAGCATATCAATAGTGCACATAGAACAGATTTACCGCTCTTAGACTTGCTTGTGTGTGAATTTGGTAGGCTCGCCCAAAAAGTAACATATTGGTAGGCTCGC
>NC_048586.1:38205229-38220229 GCF_013265735.2 Oncorhynchus mykiss | reverse complement strand
CGTCCTCTCTATGGGGGGGGACATGCGGCGCTATTGTCAACGTGTCTTTTGTTGTAGTTAAGAGGGACAAATAAGATGCAATTTACAGACTTTTAAGGGGTGATCTTTTTTCCTTACCTCAATCACGGTGAAATTGCTTCTTCTGGAAGCCTGTAATTAAACTAACTACAAGTGGTTCTCTCTCCAAGCTAAAATAAACGGGTGCTCTTGCGCTGTGTGACGCGAAGATCCAGCCTCGCGTGCGTTAAAACGGCTCGCTTTGTCTTTTCACGACAACAGCTTTCTGCACTGCCTAACTAGAATAATGTGTTTTCTGCACTGCCCAACTAGAATAATGTGTTTTCTGCACTGCCTAACTAGAATAATGTGTTTTCTGCACTGCCCAACTAGAATAATGTGTTTTCTGCACTGCCCAACTAGAATAATGTTTTCTGCACTGCCCAACTAGAATAAAGTGTTTTCTGCACTGCCCAACTAGAATAATGTGTTTTCTGCACTGCCCAACTAGAATAAAGTGTTTTCTGCACTGCCCAACTAGAATAATGTGTTTTCTGCACTGCCCAACTAGAATAATGTGTTTTCTGCACTGCCCAACTAGAATAATGTGTTTTCTGCACTGCCCAACTAGAATAATGTGTTTTCTGCACTGCCCAACTAGAATAATGTGTTTTCTGCACTGCCTAACTAGAATAATGTGTTTTCTGCACTGCCCAACTAGAATAAAGTGTTTTCTGCACTGCCCAACTAGAATAATGTGTTTTCTGCACTGCCCAACTAGAATAAAGTGTTTTCTGCACTGCCCAACTAGAATAATGTGTTTTCTGCACTGCCCAACTAGAATAATGTGTTTTCTGCACTGCCCAACTAGAATAATGTGTTTTCTGCACTGCCCAACTAGAATAATGTGTTTTCTGCACTGCCCAACTAGAATAATGTGTTTTCTGCACTGCCTAACTAGAATAATGTGTTTTCTGCACTGCCCAACTAGAATAATGTGTTTTCTGCACTGCCCAACTAGAATAATGTGTTTTCTGCACTGCCCAACTAGACTAATGTGTTTTCTGCACTGCCCAACTAGAATAATGTGTTTTCTGCACTGCCTAACTAGAATAATGTGTTTTCTGCACTGCCCAACTAGAATAATGTGTTTTCTGCACTGCCCAACTAGAATAATGTGTTTTCTGCACTGCCCAACTAGAATAATGTGTTTTCTGCACTGCCCAACTAGAATAATGTGTTTTCTGCACTGCCCAACTAGAATAATGTGTTTTCTGCACTGCCCAACTAGAATAATGTGTTTTCTGCACTGCCCAACTAGAATAAAGTGTTTTCTGCACTGCCCAACTAGAATAATGTGTTTTCTGCACTGCCCAACTAGAATAATGTGTTTTCTGCACTGCCTAACTACACTCATGTGTTTTCTGCACTGCCCAACTAGAATAATGTGTTTTCTGCACTGCCCAACTAGAATAAAGTGTTTTCTGCACTGCCCAACTAGAATAATGTGTTTTCTGCACTGCCCAACTAGAATAATGTGTTTTCTGCACTGCCCAACTAGAATAAAGTGTTTTCTGCACTGCCCAACTAGAATAAAGTGTTTTCTGCACTGCCCAACTAGAATAATGTGTTTTCTGCACTGCCCAACTAGAATAATGTGTTTTCTGCACTGCCCAACTAGAATAAAGTGTTTTCTGCACTGCCCAACTAGAATAAAGTGTTTTCTGCACTGCCCAACTAGAATAATGTGTTTTCTGCACTGCCCAACTAGAATAAAGTGTTTTCTGCACTGCCCAACTAGAATAATGTGTTTTCTGCACTGCCCAACTAGAATAATGTGTTTTCTGCACTGCCCAACTAGAATAAAGTGTTTTCTGCACTGCCCAACTAGAATAATGTGTTTTCTGCACTGCCCAACTAGAATAATGTGTTTTCTGCACTGCCCAACTAGAATAATGTGTTTTCTGCACTGCCTAACTAGAATAATGTGCTTTCTGCACTGCCTAACTAGAATAATGTGTTTTCTGCACTGCCCAACTAGAATAAAGTGTTTTCTGCACTGCCCAACTAGAATAAAGTGTTTTCTGCACTGCCCAACTAGAATAATGTGTTTTCTGCACTGCCTAACTAGAATAATGTGTTTTCTGCACTGCCCAACTAGAATAATGTGTTTTCTGCACTGCCTAACTAGAATAATGTGTTTTCTGCACTGCCCAACTAGAATAAAGTGTTTTCTGCACTGCCTAACTAGAATAAAGTGTTTTCTGCACTGCCCAACTAGAATAAAGTGTTTTCTGCACTGCCCAACTAGAATAATGTGTTTTCTGCACTGCCTAACTAGAATAATGTGTTTTCTGCACTGCCCAACTAGAATAATGTGTTTTCTGCACTGCCTAACTAGAATAATGTGTTTTCTGCACTGCCCAACTAGAATAAAGTGTTTTCTGCACTGCCTAACTAGAATAATGTGTTTTCTGCACTGCCTAACTAGAATAATGTGTTTTCTGCACTGCCCAACTAGAATAAAGTGTTTTCTGCACTGCCTAACTAGAATAATGTGTTTTCTGCACTGCCCAACTAGAATAATGTGTTTTCTGCACTGCCTAACTAGAATAATGTGTTTTCTGCACTGCCCAACTAGAATAAAGTGTTTTCTGCACTGCCCAACTAGAATAATGTGTTTTCTGCACTGCCTAACTAGAATAATGTGTTTTCTGCACTGCCTAACTAGAATAATGTGTTTTCTGCACTGCCCAACTAGAATAAAGTGTTTTCTGCACTGCCCAACTAGAATAAAGTGTTTTCTGCACTGCCCAACTAGAATAATGTGTTTTCTGCACTGCCCAACTAGAATAAAGTGTTTTCTGCACTGCCCAACTAGAATAAAGTGTTTTCTGCACTGCCCAACTAGAATAATGTGTTTTCTGCACTGCCCAACTAGAATAATGTGTTTTCTGCACTGCCCAACTAGAATAATGTGTTTTCTGCACTGCCCAACTAGAATAATGTGTTTTCTGCACTGCCCAACTAGAATAATGTGTTTTCTGCACTGCCCAACTAGAATAAAGTGTTTTCTGCACTGCCCAACTAGAATAAAGTGTTTTCTGCACTGCCCAACTAGAATAATGTGTTTTTTGCACTGCCCAACTAGAATAATGTGTTTTCTGCACTGCCTAACTAGAATAATGTGTTTTCTGCACTGCCCAACTAGAATAATGTGTTTTCTGCACTGCCCAACTAGAATAATGTGTTTTCTGCACTGCCCAACTAGAATAATGTGTTTTCTGCACTGCCCAACTAGAATAATGTGTTTTCTGCACTGCCCAACTAGAATAATGTGTTTTCTGCACTGCCCAACTAGAATAATGTGTTTTCTGCACTGCCCAACTAGAATAATGTGTTTTCTGCACTGCCCAACTAGAATAATGTGTTTTCTGCACTGCCCAACTAGAATAATGTGCTTTCTGCACTGCCCAACTAGAATAATGTGTTTTCTGCACTGCCCAACTAGAATAATGTGTTTTCTGCACTGCCCAACTAGAATAATGTGTTTTCTGCACTGCCCAACTAGAATAATGTGTTTTCTGCACTGCCCAACTAGAATAATGTGTTTTCTGCACTGCCTAACTAGAATAATGTGTTTTCTGCACTGCCCAACTAGAATAATGTGTTTTCTGCACTGCACAACTAGAATAATGTGTTTTCTGCACTGCCTAACTAGAATAATGGGCAGTGTTTTAATTGGTTGGTAGTTAGTTGTTAGCGCCTTGTAACGTTTGATGAAGTGATAATACAGATATTCATTTGGCACTAATTGGTTGAACTAACGTTTCAACGTAATTTGTCAGTATATTGTGACGTTGAATCTACGTGGAAAAAAACATTGGATTTGAAAAAAGTAATCAACTAAAACTGTGGTTTTTAAGGGTTACATTTCAACCAATTTTCAACATAGACAAATATTGTATAAAATATGTTGAATTTGCACCATTGAAACAATGTCCGATCTTCAAATGATATCAGTGATCAGAAAAAACCTATAGGCCGAGGAGCACCTCCTGGAGAGTTAATCTATCTGCATCTATCCATTTGCCCTCCCATCCAGGACTTTCACCAAGCCCAGCCTAGTTTAGCTTTGATAGCATTTGCAAAGTCATCAACAGCTATTGTTTTAAATTCAACTGAAATGGACACTACATATAGGCCTAGGGTTTAACAGCTTTGGTGGATTTTGGTTGAAGTTTGGTTGAAGTTTGGTTGAAGTTTGGTTGAAGTTTGGTTGAAGGTAATAATATGTTGGATTTCCCGTCTCCATCTCAAAACTCAGTTAAAGAATAGGACTAAATCTAATCTAACTTTAAATGCACTTTAAAATGAAGTTGGATTTGATGTAGTCCTATTCCTTAACTTGTATTGTTGGTGGAGATGTCAATCTAACATATCTATTGTGAATTGATGGAACTGGAAGATGGAAATAGTTCCATCTGTGTCACTGACTTAGTCTGGCTTAAATTCCAGTTTGACTACAAACTAATCATTGATATGTTGGATTCCCATCTCCAGCTCAACCCAACATCTAACTTAAAGAATAAGACTGAATCAAATCAAACTTTAAATGCACTTTAAAAAAAAGTTTGATTTGATTTAGTCCTATTCTTAAACTTATATTCTTGGTTGAGATGGAGACTTGAATCCAACATATAAATTATTCATTTGTAGTCAAACTGGAATTAAAAAGTCAGAGATACATTTCCTTCAAATGTTGATATTTGGTTGTGTTCACAGCCAACAGGCAGATATTGAGATGAGAGAGATACAAGACTTCTCTCTCACACTATCTGCGTATCGCTCTTCATGCTGTTCACGCTGTTCATGGTGTGGTAGCCAGGCCACCAAAACAGTGGAGAAGTTGAGCCTTGCGCGTCAACGCTCTTAATTGTTGCGGAAATTGACCCACTACTGTGCTGTTTACTTTCTGCATCTAGGTCACATCGCTCAGTCTACATTTAAGCTATAGGATTCAGCCAGTGGCTCTGATGAAACTATCCTAGCATTAGATACATCTCTTTTAAATGTTGATATTTGGTTGTGTTGTCACCCAAACACAGTTCAATACTACTTTTGAAATCCAATAAACAGCCCAAACGTAAGGCTATCCCACAAACTAACGTAACAGTACTTATTCAACCTTAGAATGAGTAACACATCCATGGTCGCTTCCAGGTTCCTATACCTATAAATGTCTTCTTATGTAATTATAGAAAGGTGTATGTTCAAGGTAGCATGCAAGGGTCCCAGGTCTGTGGAAATCTTCACAGTGGCTATATTAATCTGCACAGGATCGCAAACAGCATTTATGACTTGCACTATGTACTTTCAATGTCATCTCAACTGCAATCCTTTGGGTTTTTTCCCTTTGGTTGTGCTGTTAGATGAAGCACTGTGGAACACATGAAATAAATAACATCTGACATTGTATTTAACCATTTTAACTTTGTTGTGCTTTTAGATGGTTGAAAGCACAGTGATAACACATCGGGAATTCAACACACTTACTGCTGTGATTTTTGAGTGGGTGAATAAAGGCCAACGTCTCACTGATCAACGTCTCAATTAAATATTACCCACATTTCCACGTTGAAATGACGTGGTGTGCCCAGCGGGAATGCTTCCAGACAGTTGAACATTCAGTAGTTCCTTTGCACCAACATTCAGATTCTGTCATTCCCTATCTCACAACCTCGTCATATATAGGATAGACTATTAGCACATAGACCAACTCAGGAGTTAACACTAGGCCTCAAAGCTGTGAAATAATTCAACACGTTATACTTCCCTATTCCTTCACTTTTAAAATATAAAGGGGGCGTCTCCTGTGCTGTGTGTCTCTGAGGCCCCAGCCCCAGCATGGCCCTGTGTAGCCCCTAGTGGCCCCAGGCTAAAGGGCCCTGCCGGGGACCCTGTGGTGATGGTAGTGAAGGTGTGTGTGTGTAAGGGTGGTGATAGGGCGAGCAGCAGCCAGATGTTCCCCCTGCATTAGGAGCTGACAGGCCTGTCATGTCTCCTCCTCCACTACCACAGAGTTCCATCACCTCCCATCTGCTGCACACAATCCCCTGAGACATCGTCCAGTGTACAGGACCACGAGAGAAGGCGGGAGGGCGGGAGAGAGAGAGAGAGATAGAGAAGTGATGTTTTCTTTCAGTTCTATGACATCAGGCCCGTGCCAGTGTTGATTCTTGTTGTAGGACTAAAACATATTAGTGTACTTTTGAAGTGAAGCCTAAAATGTAATTACCATCACTCTTTATAAGCTTGATATGAAAATAAATCAGCATACTTATTGAACATTCAATAACATTTAGGAAAGATTGACATTTATTTAGCCTTGTTTACAGTGGAAAAGGCCTGTGCTATCTGGTATCCTTGGGACGTCCCTACCCCATTGGAGTAGACTTGTAAAATGGTTAAGGTAGGGGTTAAGATTAGGGTATGGGTTAAGGTAAGGGTTGTGGTTAGGGTAGGGGTTAAGGTTAGGTAAGGGTTAAGGTTAGGTAAGGGTTATGGTTAAGGTTAGGGTTAGGTAAGGGTAATGGTTATGGTTAAGGTTTGGGTAGGGGTTAAGGTAAAGGTTGTGGTTAGGGTAGGGGTTATGGTTAAGGTTAGGTAAGGGTTAAGGTTAGGTAAGGGTTATGGTTAAGGTTAGGGTTAGGTAAGGGTAATGGTTAAGGTTAAGGTTTAAGGTAGGGACTTCCAAAGTACTCGGGATAGCAGTGACCCTGAGGAAAGGGCTCAGTGCAGTAGCCTACTAGGGATTATTCCTCGTTCTCTTGATAAACACCTCCACTTACTGGCTGTTCTGGCAAACTACACCTATATTATTCCTAACTACTACTGGCCATCAAAACCAAGGCTCAGACCCATTACCTTCAAAATTCATCTTTCTTTCCCTCTTCTTCTAAGAGAATGTTTTAGAGAGAACCAATGTGATGATTCCATGATGATTAGATGGAAGACAAGAAAGAAAACGAGGCGATTTAATGGTCAGTAAAATATAGTTTTATTTAGTCAGGGTACAACTGTGACATTGGTAATCAGAGAGAAAAAAAAATCTAGCTTTTCAAAATTAAAGCTAGGGCCATTTAATATAATATTTATTAGTTTTAAAACACTCGTCATCCCCTTCAATAAATCCTCTTCTATATTTGTTTTTACAAAGACAACATACTGTGACGAGTGTACGACGATGGGACAAAACAAACATGTGTTTGAATGTTCGGTCAGAGGAGAAAGCAGACACAGACAGACGTAGGTTGTAATGCACTACGTAGGGAATACAGTGCCCGTTTGGATGCAACCGTTGCCCATACACACATCGCTATAAGGGCCGGTATAATGGGGCTATCAAGGCAACCAGGAACTCAAGGTCAAACGAGGTCAAATCATGACGTTAGTGATCTTCAGGTCGGAAAGTCGGCCCTCTAGAAAGATGCCAGTGTGTCCAACTTCAAATTTCGAGTTGGGATGACCGTAAAAAAAAAAATCCTAGTCGGAGCTGTTTTTTTTCCCCTGAGTTCCCAGTTGTCTTGAACGCGGCATAAGTCACAACATGGGGGGGTTATTCTATTTTTATTAGAACAATTTAACCAAATGTAACTTGCTAAATGGTCTTTAAGGTTTACAGAGAGTTACTATAGTATAGTAAAGTACAGAACTATGGCGTTGGACCAGAGTGTTGTTCGATCAGAGGTTTTATTTAAGATTTGTAGCGTCTCAACACAGCAAAAAACATCAACACACCAGCCGAGCAGATTAGGCTAGACAGGAATCTTTGCATTCTGTATCTGGGTCGTTCCATCTCAAGAGATTTTAAATAAAAACATTACTATAGTAAGTACCTATTATGTGCCAAATAAAGTATCAGGGTTGACGATTTCATCGTAAATCAGTCATGAATCCCATGTGACAGGGGGAATGGAAGATGGTTGTGAGGGGCATGTGACAGGGAGAATGGAAGATGGTTGTGAGGGGCATGTGACAGGAGGAATGGAAGATGGCTGTGAGGGGCATGTGACAGGGGGAATGGAAGATGGCTGTGAGGGGCATGTGACAGGGAGAATGGAAGATGGTTGTGAGGGGCATGTGACAGGAGGAATGGAAGATGGCTGTGAGGGGCATGTGACAGGGGGAATGGAAGATGGTTGTGAGGGGCATGTGACAGGGAGAATGGAAGATGGTTGTGAGGGGCATGTGAACACAAGCTTTAAATTGTTAAAACCTTTCTAGCCAGGGCTATCTGTGGGTAAAAGGGTTCTAGCCAGGGCTATCTGTGGGGAAAAGGGTTCTAGCCAGGGCTATCTGTGGGGAAAAGGGTTCTAGCCAGGGCTATCTGTGGGGAAAAGGGTTCTAGCCAGGGCTATCTGTGGGTAAAAGGGTTCTAGCCAGGGCTATCTGTGGGTAAAAGGGTTCTAGCCAGGGCTATCTGTGGGTAAAAGGGTTCTAGCCAGGGCTATCTGTGGGGAAAAGGGTTCTAGCCAGGGCTATCTGTGGGGAAAAGGGTTCTAGCCAGGGCTATCTGTGGGGAAAAGGGTTCTAGCCAGGGCTATCTGTGGGGAAAAGGGTTCTAGCCAGGGCTATCTGTGGGTAAAAGGGTTCTAGCCAGGGCTATCTGTGGGTAAAAGGGTTCTAGCCAGGGCTATCTGTGGGTAAAAGGGTTCTAGCCAGGGCTATCTGTGGGTAAAAGGGTTCTAGCCAGGGCTATCTGTGGGTAAAAGGGTTCTAGCCAGGGCTATCTGTGGGTAAAAGGGTTCTAGCCAGGGCTATCTGTGGGGAAAAGGGTTCTAGCCAGGGCTATCTGTGGGTAAAAGGGTTCTAGCCAGGGCTATCTGTGGGTAAAAGGGTTCTAGCCAGGGCTATCTGTGGGTAAAAGGGTTCTAGCCAGGGCTATCTGTGGGTAAAAGGGTTCTAGCCAGGGCTATCTGTGGGGAAAAGGGTTCTAGACAGGGCTATCTGTGGGTAAAAGGGTTCTAGCCAGGGCTATCTGTGGGGAAAAGGGTTCTAGCCAGGGCTATCTGTGGGTAAAAGGGTTCTAGCCAGGGCTATCTGTGGGTAAAAGGGTTCTAGCCAGGGCTATCTGTGGGGAAAAGGGTTCTAGACAGGGCTATCTGTGGGGAAAAGGGTTGACGCGAAATCCTCGACCCGCTCAGTTTCCCACCACAAAACACTAGAAAATGGCCAAACAAGAGTAGAACCAACTCACCTGCTTTCACACTATGATTTGACTATAAGACGTTCAATGTTTATTTTTTTAAAGGAATAGTTTCACCATTTTGAAAACCCGAGTTCAGTTCAGGTAACAGGGTTGACCTTAAAATGAGGGACGGACGTAAATGAATCACATTAAATCAATAATAATCTTCAGAATGGACTTTGTCAAAGCAACAAAACAACTAGGACTTTACGATGATGTTGAAAACTTGGGAGAAATGTTGGGTTTAAGTGGGTTCAAATCTTCCTAGCAGTAACTGAGGGTGCACGAAGGGACATGCCAAAATACTGCATTTTGGCACTTTGGCACGTTATTCCTTATAAAGATATTGAATTCTCCATGTGGTCTATATTAAAAGGGCACTTCATTTAATACAACAGACTTTTCAGATTCAATATTGGTGCACAATTTCTACATAAAATGCAAGAGGCTCTATTTTGGTGGAACGACTCATCTGCCGTTTTGTTCATAAATGCACATAAAGGGTTAACGCAGAGGCCGAGGCTTTAGAACTAGCACCTGTTCTATGGTAAGGGCATGAGTTTTATTTAGCTAATAGCCTTTCTTATGCAGCATTCTAATATCCATCACTGTAGGGACGGTACATCACCTCCTACCCCAGGCTAGAACGGAATGTTTACCTCTGAGCCACAGGAGACCCCATTTAATGTCCCACACTCCATCAGAAGTGGGCAAGCATAAAAACACACCGAGGTTAGTAGTAGCACCTAGTGGCGCCATTTTTGTAGTTCTTTGTCAGAGTACATCAGTGTTTAGCTGAGTGAGTTTTTTAAGCTGGGACAAACCCAGCACATACTTTCAGTCAACTCATAGAGAAAGGGGCCCCTATACATCCCTCATAGTAACACAGACACGCCAATAATGTCCTCTAGTGGAGAAATACACATCTATCAATCAACCAAGCCTTTTTAACACAACCAATTAATTAATCAATTGTCCCTCAGCATGTCCTCTTGGACATGGGGGTCACCCTTCACTCCGTCCCTGAATGAAAGCCCCTCGTTGTATCCACTAGGAGAATGGCTCTCATCAACAGCGTTACATCAGTTCCTCCGAGGGATAAATTAGGTCGATGCGTGTGGGGAAGGGGGATACCTAGTCAGTTGTACAACTGAATGCCTTCAACTGAAATGTGTCTTCCGCATTTAACCCAACCCCTCTGAATCAGAGAGGTGTGGGGGTCTACTGCCTTGCTCAGGGGCAGAAGGACAGATTTTTACCTTGTCAGCTCGGGGATTCGATACAGCAACCTTTCAGTTACTGGCCCAACGCTCTGACCACTAGGCTACCTGGAGAGTCTTCAGGCGGGCAGACAACCCCGGCTAACAGAGTATAACAGGCGCTTGTTGTTGTGGTTGTGAATTCCTGGAAAATGTAATTGACTCCTCCATAGACTCTCTGGGCTTCAAATGTTAGGAAGGAGAACTTAAACAGGTTCTTCAAACCACTGTGCTCAGAAATGGTGAGTTGAGCAAAATCCAAACATTAGGTTCAGCGTACAGGGTCCATAGAGAAAGTAACTTTAACATAAAAGTCACCACCGCTCTTCCTCACAGCAAAACAATGTTTTGTGTTCACAATCACAATCCCCTTTTAGGGAGAAACAAAAAAAACATAGAGAAAATGTATTCATTTAGTCAGTGTTTTCCATCAGAAAGAAACGGAGAAAGTTATATTAAGTTCAAATTCACATTGTTAAATAAGTGTTTTTTACATAACGTAAGAACATTCATGTTTTGTTAAAAAGCCTCAGGACTGATGAACACAAAGTCAGGGTGTCAAATTACTGCAACGATTCTTCAGTAGTCTTGCTACTTTATTCTGGATAAAGGGATAGGCTCTGGCCTCTATTCTATACCATTCCACTCTCTCTCTGTCCCCACCCCCTCCCTCCCTCCCCGTAGTTTGGGATTTTGGGGGGTGTCACCATCTCTTCCGCTCCATCCCTCTCTCCCCCTCCCTCTCTCTCTGGTAGGTTGGGTGTGTCAGATTCGTCCATTGCCATGGGTGCTGCCCCTCCTGCCGTGAGGGGTGTAGAGGAGGTCAGAGGGACCGCAGGAGGTGGTAGAGGTCAAGCCACAGGCTTCACAGGCCAGGGCCAACTGTCTCAGAGCATCCAGAGAGTCTGCCTTGGCACCATGCAGGAGATCACACTGACCCTGTAGAGGGAGCGATGGAGGGAGGGAGGTAGGGAGGGAGGGAAGGAGAGAGAGGGAGGGAGGGAGGTAGGGAGGGAGGGAGGGAAGGAGAGAGGGGGAGGGAGGTAGGGAGGGAGGGAAGGAGAGAGAGAGGTAGGGAGGGAGAGAGAGAGAGAGAGGGAGGGAGGTAGGGAGGGAGGGAAGGAAGGAGAGAGGGAGCGATGGAGGGAGGTAGGGAGGGAGGGAAGGAGAAAGAGGGAGGGATGTAGGGATGGAGGGAAGGAGAGAGAGAGAGGGAGTGAGGTAGGGAGGGAGGGAAGGAGAGAGATGGAGGGAGGTAGGGAGGGAGGGAAGGAGAGAGAGGGAGGGAGGTAGGTAGGGAGAGAGGGAAGGAGAGAGAGAGAGGGAGATAGAGAGGGGAGCGAAAGCAAAAGAGAGCAAGAGAGAGGGTGGGTGTTTATATAATATACAGCAGCGTAAATGTGTCCAAGACATTTTCCCCTTGGTGACAAAGTGTATTGTGCCTCCATGAGTACCTTGAGGACAGTGATGTTCCAGGTGAAACTCTCCAGGGCTTTACTATGCTTGCGCCCCTTCAGCCCCTCCTTCTCTCCCAGCCTGGGCAGCTCCTCATGAAACTCCATTCCTGAGACGAGACAGGGACAGGTGAACGAGACAGAGACTAAATGAAGAGTCAGTGAGAGCTGAGGCTAGCGATAAGTAACAGAAAGACAATCCATATCATTACATTTGAAAAAATGTTATTATATAATTTAGCTCAATTAAATGTCACACTTGAGCAGGGGATAAAAATAAATTCCATTTTTCCATTACTATCCTTTTGTCTCAAGCTCTTATGTGAGTAGTTTCTCTCCTTTTAAGGCTCATGATCTAGACCGACATCTGGGGTAGATATACGTTTATTAGTATGGTAAATCAAAACCAGCTCTCTCCATTTCTCCCATATAGGGCAATGCACTTGAGCCAGCATATCTCTTCTGACAGGGCTACACAATACAATATAAAAGATGGACCTCTTCAATCACACTTCAGTAGAACACTTAAGTTATTAGAAGTTACAAGTTAGTTATTATTATCACACTGCTAGATTCCTGAAGATAGGATCCAGGGTTTGTTATTACTGTGGCTGGTTAGACATTCATTTTATATTCCTCCATCTGTCCATCCATCCACTCCTCTCACCCTCTCTCTGAACCTGTGCAATCCTCTCCTGCACAGCGTCTGCCTTCTCAATCAGCTGCTTCTGGGCTGAGATCATCTGGAAGGGACAGACAGACACTGGATGAGCGTCTGGACAAACAGACAGACAGACAGACAGGCAGACAGACCAGATGAGCCTCTGGACGGACAGACAGACAGGCAGGTAAGCAGACAGACAAGATGAGCCTCTGGACAGACAGGCAGGCAGGTAAGCAGACAGACCAGATGAGCCTCTGGACGGACAGACAGACCAGATGAGCCTCTGGACGGACGGACAGACAGACAAGATGAGCCTCTGGACGGACAGACAGACAGGTAAGCAGACAGACCAGATGAGCCTCTGGACAGACAGACAAATACATTGAGTAACTCATTTAATTCTCAATAGATGTAAATTGTTTGCTTGCTGTTTGAGGTGAAGAAAACATTACTTTGAGAAGCTCCACAGCTCTTTAATGGTGGTGCGTTAAGCCAATCAGAAATTGTATCAGATCCCCAAATGGGCACATGTCTATACCTACATTTGCGTGCAGACCAGGTAGCCTATAGGTCTACTACTATGTGTGCAGACCAGGTAGCCTATAGGTCTACTACTACTATGTGTGCAGACCAGGTAGCCTATAGGTCTACTACTACTATGTGTGCAGACCAGGTAGCCTATAGGTATACTACTACTATGTGTGCAGACCAGGTAGCCTATAGGTCTACTACTATGTGTGCAGACCAGGTAGCCTATAGGTCTACTACTACTATGTGTGCAGACCAGGTAGCCTATAGGTCTACTACTACTATGTGTGCAGACCAGGTAGCCTATAGGTCTACTACTATGTGTGCAGACCAGGTAGCCTATAGGTCTACTACTATGTGTGCAGACCAGGTAGACTATAGGTATACTACTACTATGTGTGCAGACCAGGTAGCCTATAGGTCTACTACTACTATGTGTGCAGACCAGGTAGCCTATAGGTCTACTACTATGTGTGCAGACCAGGTAGCCTATAGGTCTACTACTATGTGTGCAGACCAGGTAGCCTATAGGTCTACTACTATGTGTGCAGACCAGGTAGCCTATAGGTATACTACTACTATGTGTGCAGACCAGGTAGCCTATAGGTCTACTACTATGTGTGCAGACCAGGTAGCCTATAGGTCTACTACTATGTGTGCAGACCAGGTAGACTATAGGTCTACTACTATGTGTGCAGACCAGGTAGCCTATAGGTCTACTACTACTATGTGTGCAGACCAGGTAGCCTATAGGTCTACTACTACTATGTGTGCAGACCCGGTAGCCTATAGGTCTACTACTATGTGCGCAGCCTTACACAACATTGACAGGAGCGCTTCAAACAAAAGACAATGACTAAATTCACCAAAACGTGTTACAGGTTTTGTGTTCACACGGACAATTAGAACGGTAAGACTGGAATAATAATATTGAATGCATTAACAGAAATTACTGTTACCAAAGTAACAAACATTGTAGATGAGAAATGATAGGAATTAACGGTAAATGTCCTACAGGTAACACATGTAACAGAGAATTGATAGACTAACAATCAAATGCAAACAATTCACACAATGAAGTTATGAAATAATGAATGTACAGTGCCTTGCGAAAGTATTCGGCCCCCTTGAACTTTGCGACCTTTTGCCACATTTTAGGCTTCAAACATAAAGATATAAAACTGTATTTTTTTGTGAAGAATCAACAACAAGTGGGACACAATCATGAAGTGGAACGACATTTATTGGATATTTCAAACTTTTTTAACAAATCAAAAACTGAAAAATTGGGCGTGCAAAATTATTCAGCCCCCTTAAGTTAATACTTTGTAGCGCCACCTTTTGCTGCGATTACAGCTGTAAGTCGCTTGGGGTATGTCTCTATCAGTTTTGCACATCGAGAGACTGAAATTTTTTCCCATTCCTCCTTGCAAAACAGCTCGAGCTCAGTGAGGTTGGATGGAGAGCATTTGTGAACAGCAGTTTTCAGTTCTTTCCACAGATTCTCGATTGGATTCAGGTCTGGACTTTGACTTGGCCATTCTAACACCTGGATATGTTTATTTTTGAACCATTCCATTGTAGATTTTGCTTTATGTTTTGGATCATTGTCTTGTTGGAAGACAAATCTCCGTCCCAGTCTCAGGTCTTTTGCAGATTCCATCAGGTTTTCTTCCAGAATGGTCCTGTATTTGGCTCCATCCATCTTCCCATCAATTTTAACAATCTTCCCTGTCCCTGCTGAAGAAAAGCAGGCCCAAACCATGATGCTGCCACCACCATGTTTGACAGTGGGGATGGTGTGTTCAGCTGTGTTGCTTTTACGCCAAACATAACGTTTTGCATTGT